>NW_017217262.1:0-12652 GCF_001704415.2 Capra hircus | reverse complement strand
TCTCTCCTTGGGGACCCTTGAACTTCTTAGAAACCTGCCTTGGCAATGACTCTCTCAGAAACATGATTGAACAGCCGTTTGGAGCTTCCTTTGACTTTCCCTGGGAGGAGGGAGCCCTCCCTGAGCACAGGGGCCTCAGGGGCCATGGCCAATGAAAAAGAATCTCCCAGCAAGTGCTTTTCAGCCCTGTGTGACTCTCAGCCCACAGGAGGCTGAGAAAACTCTCTTCCTTGGAGAAGGAAAGGCAGCCCAAGAGTGTGTTTTCAGGCCTGTATCTTGCAGCAAGTGTTTGGCTTGTTAGACAGAAGACCTGCAGGCCTGTTCCAACAGACTCAATTCCAGAATCAGGGCTTGTGTCTCCCTGCAGTTTCCTGGCCTTGCAAACACATTCCTAGTTGAGAGCAGTCCTGCCCATGGGGACTGCTGCGGGAGTGTGTCTGAGGGGGGCCAGGTGTCATGCTGGGGTCACCTGGTCGAGGGCACCTTGCACCTCCAATGGACCCCAGGCAAGGAGTTGCAGGCACCACCTTGCTTCTGAAATCCCAAAATGGGGAGCAAAGCTCGCTCTGTCAGAGGGAAGAAAACAGCAACAGGATGGATTTTCAAGCAGTTGCTAGGCTGTACTGCGTTAGGGCTCCAAGGAAGGAAATGCGAATTTTAGCCCTACGACTGGTATCCAGGTGGGCTCCCAGGATGATTTCCCCGCAGGATCCAAGAACGTTCCAGACAGACCTGGGCTCACTAGCTCCCTCCTGCAGAGGAAACATGAGAGAACAGCTGTTTGGAGGTTGCTTTGACTTCCCCTGGGAGGGTAGGATCCCTCCCTGGGTGCAGGGCCTCAGGGGCCATTGCCGCTGAGAAATGCCTCTAAGCCAGACCTTTGCAGCTTGTATGACTCAGCACGGAGGAGACTGGAAAAGCTCTCTCTCCTTGGAGGAAGGAAAGGCAGCCCAGAGAGTGTGTTTTCACACCTGTATCTTGCAGCAAGTGTTTGGCGTCTCAGACGTCAGACCTCCAGGCCTGCTCCAACGGCCTCAGTTCCAGAGTCAGGGCCATGTGTCTCCCTGCATTTTGTGAGCCTTGGGAACACATTCCTAGGTCAGAACAGTCCTGCCATGGGGAAGGAGGCTGCGGGAGTGTGTCTGAGGGGTCGGGTGCCATGCTGGGGTCCAAAAGACCCGGTACCTCCCAATAGACCCCAGGACAACAGCGGTGGGGCTCCCCCTGGCTTCCGAAATGCCAAAGCGAGAAGCAAAGCTAGCTCTATCAGAAGGAAGAAAATAGCAATGGGATGGATGTTCAGGCTGTTACTGGGCCGCACCACTTCAGGGTCCCCCCGAGAGGAACAGGCGCCCTGTGGCCCCTAGGTCCGATATGCAGGTTAACACACAGGGTGTGTCCCCATAGGAGCCAAGAATTTTCCTGACAGACCTAGGCTCACTAGAGCTCTCCCACCGGGCAAAAGGGGGTAGAACAGACTGTGGATGTGACTCTGCCTTTCCCAGCGAGCATGGGCCCTCCCTACGGCCCCGGGCTCCAGGGAAAATTGTCCCTGAAAATGACCTCCAAGAAGCGCTTTTCCAGCAGGCTGGGATGCAGAGTTCACAGGATGCGGGGAAAGTGATTGTCCTTCAGGGAAGAAGAGGCAGACCCAGTGTGTGTTTGCAAGCCTGTATTTGGAAGAAACTGGTTAGCTCCTTCAAGGGGAGACCTCCAGGTCTGCTCAGAGGACCGAAATTCCAGAGGCAGCACCATGCATCTCCCCTGTCCTTTCTGAGCCTTGGAAAGACATTTCTAGCTTATAGCGGTATTGCTCATGAAGAAGCAGGATGCAGGAATGTGTCAGACATGACTGGGTGCTTTCCTGGGTTCAGCTCCGTGAGGGGCCTTTCCACTCAAAGTAGCCCATGCCTCCTTGGGGAGGAAGTGGGCCGCTTGCCTCCAAATTGCCAAAGGCTGGAACAAAGCTAGTTCTATCAGAGGTAAGAAAAGAGCAATTGGATGGATGTGGAAGCTGTTGCTGGGCCGCACTGCTTCAGGCCCACCCCTCCGCCCCTAGAGAAACAGGCGCCCTGTGGCCCCTAGGTCCTGGATGCAGTTTCACACATAGAATGTGTCCCAGCCAAGAATTTTCCTGACAGACCTAGGCTCACTAGAGCTCTCCTACAGAGCAAAGGGGATGGGACAGATGTGTGGCTGTGGCTCTGCCTTTCCCTGGGAGTGTGGAGCCGCTCCCTATGGCCCCGGGCTCCAGGGGAAATTGCCCCTGAATAATGACCTCCAAGAAGCGCTTTTCCAACTGGCTGAGACGTGGAGTTCTCAGGATGCAGGGAAAGCGAGTGTCCTTCGGGAAGCAAAGGCAGTCACCTGTTATCATGACTTACTAGAATAGTAGGTACCTTCTCCGGTTGGGCAGAGGCCTTCCCTACCTGATCTGAAAAAGAAAATGAAGTAGCTCGCTGATTTGAGAAATAATTCCCAGACTTGGGTTTCCAACCAGTATAGAATCCGACAATGGCCCTGTCTTTGTAGCCGCGTTAATTAACAGGTATGTGAAGCTCTAAATATCAGTGGAAATTACATACAGCATATAGGCCCCAGTGTTCTGGAATGGTGGAAAGAAACAACCAAACTCTTGAAGAGACACTTTCAAAATGGATCATAGAGACTGACTGTACATGGATGGCTTGCTTCCGGCAGACTTACTCATATTACGGGTAACCGCACGTTCCACAGTTGTTGTCCTTATGAATTTTCTATGGGAGACCCCTCCACAGTGAGGCAGGTGTTAGCAGATTTACCACAAGTAAGGGGGTGGGATTTACAGCAGATGGAACAATTAGGTAAGGTAATAAATAGGTAACTAAGTTTGTATAAAAAAATCTCATTCCCCTTGAGGAACAGATTCATGAATTTGTGCTCAGTGATCAGGTGTGGCTCAATGACTGGAACACAATTCCTTGGCCTGAATTGGAAAGGTCCTTATACTGTTGTTTTAGCCACAATTCTGAAAGAGATGGGAATACCAGACCACCTAACCTGCCTCTTGAGAAATCTGGATGAAGGTCAGGAAGCAACAGTTAGAGCAGGACATGGAACAACAGACTGGTTCCAAAAAGGAAAAGGAGTATGTCAAGGCTGTATATTGTCACCCTGTTTATTTAACTTATATGCAGAGTACATCATGAAACATGCTGGGATGGAAGATACATGAGCTGGAATGAAGATTGCCGGTAGAAATATCAATAAACTAAGATATGCAGATGACACCACCATTATGGCAGAACGTGAAGAGGAACGGGTATGTCGGGGAACTTCTTGAGTTGCAGCAAGGGTGTGAAGGACCTTTGGAAGTTCAGAGGTTAGGTGTGGTTAGTCTCGAGATGCCTCAGCAGAAATGGGCCTCATGTCGCCTGAAAGGAGAGGCTCCTGATATTCCAAGTTTCAACAGGTGCTCCGAGTTACGATGGGGACTTCAGGGACCCGCTCTGGCGGCCGCAGGAAATGCAGTCATCATGCGTGTTGCTAGGGCCTCTTGTGATTCCTCTCCGTCGATGCCGGGCCTAAGACCTTGTGTGGAGTCGGGCCGGGAGCTGAGGATTCCTCTCCAGTGCTGACATGGATTTTGGGGTACTTCTGGAGTCTCCACAAGGGAGTCAGGCCTCGTCTCGAGTGGGGCATGAGCGTGCCCTTTCCTCCCATGCTGTAGCAGCAGTGTCACGCTTTCCCCTTGCGTGGACCAAGGGATCTGTGGCTTTCCTCGAGTCTTTCCCACGAGGCTTTCCCACAGGGCTGTCCACGTGTCACGGTGGTGTGAGTCGATCCTCGGCATGAAAGCCGAGGCAGTGCAGGGAAACAGGTTCCTGTGGAATGGACTGAGACATCTGGGGGCGTCTTGGAATGGTGCACGACCCTGCAGTTCCTCTCCCTTTCCTTTCGAGAGCGCCTCCTCTTGAGATGCGATGGGAATGCGGGAATTCTTTCCGACAAGCAGGGAAAGGATCCCTCTCTCGAGCTACTAGCCGGAAACGGAGCTCCTCTGGATGTGGCGGGACCTCGTGCTTCCTCTTGAGTGGAGACGGGTATCCAGGAACTTCTTGAGTTGCAGCATGACTGTGAAAGACTCTTTGGAAGTTCCAGAGGTCACGTGTGATTAGCCTCCAGACACCTCAGGGAAAAGGGCCTCATCTCGCCTGCAGGGGAGAACCTCCTGGATTTTACCGAGTTGCGGCAGGTGCTCTCGACTTACGATGGGGACCTCATGGACCCGCTCTGGTGACCTCAGGAAAGGCCAGTCCCCATGCGAGTTGCTAGAGGGCCTGTCGCTATTCCTCTCCCGTTGATGCCAGGGCCTAAGACCTTGTGTGGAGTCGGGGCCGGAACCTGAGGATTCCTCTCCAGGGCTGACATGCATCTTGGGGTACTTCTGGAGTCTCCCCAGGGGAGTCAGTCCTAGTTCGAGTGGGGGCATGCACGTGCGCTTTCCTCCCGTGCTGTAGCAGCAGTGTCACGCTTCCCTTCGCGTGGATCAAGGGATCTGTGGCTTTCCCTCGAGGCTTTCCCACGAGGCTTTCCCACAGGGCTCTCCCACGTACCACCGTGGTGTGAGTCGATCCTCGGCGTGAAAGTCGAAGCAGTGCAGGGAAAACAGGATCCTCTGCAATGGACTGAGACATCTGGGGCACTCTTGGAATGGTGGCACTACCCATGAGTTCCTCTCGCCTTTCCTGTGCAGCGCGCCTCCTCTTGAGATGCATCGGAAACGTCCGGGAATTCTTTCCCGAGGAAGCAGGGAAGGATCCTCATCTCGAGTTTGGAGGCGGAAACGGAGCTCCTCTGGAGTGGCCGGACCCTCGTGCTTCCTCTGGAGTGGAGACCGGTATGTCGGGGAACTTCTTGAGTTGTAGCAAGGGTGTGTAGGACCCTTTGGAAGTTCCAGAGTTTAGGTGTGATTACTCTCGAGACGCCCGCAGAGAAAATGGGCCTCATCTCCGACTGGAGCAGAGAACCTCCTGGATTTTCTCGGAGTTGAGGCAGGTGCTCTCCGACTTACGACCGTGACCTCAGGACAGGTGAAGGCAGATGTGTCACGCTTCCCGTCGCGGGGATCAAGGGATCTGTGGCTTTCCCTCGAGGCTTTCCCACGAGGCTTTCCACAGGGCTGTCCCACGTGCCACCATGGTTGTGAGTGGATCCTCGGCGTGAAAGTCGAGGCAGTGCAGTGAAAAACAGGTTCCTCTGAAATGGACTGAGACATCTGGGGACTCTTGGAATGGTGGCACGACCCTGGATTCCTCTCGCCTTTCCTATTGAGAGCCCTTGCTCTTGAGATGCCACAAGAATGCGAAAAATCTTTCCTGACTAAAGCAGGATAGGATCCTTCATCTCGAGCTGCCAGGCGGAAACGGGGTTCCTCTGAATGTGGGCGGGACCCTCGTGCTTCCTCTCGTGTGGAGACGGGTATGTCGGGGAACTTCTTGAGTTGAAGCAAGGACCCTTTTGAATTTCCAGAGTTTAGGTGTGATGAGCCTCCAGACACCTCAGAGGAAATGGGCCTCATCTTGCCTGGAGGGGAGAACCTCCTGGATTTTCTAGAGTTGGGCAGGGACTCTCGAGTTACGACGGGGACCTCAGGGACCCGCTCTGGTGGCCTCAGAAAAGGCCAGTGCCCATGGGAGTTGCAAGAGGGCCTTTCGGGACTACTCTCCCGTCGATGTCGGGGCCTAAGACCTTGTGTGGAGTCGGGGCTGGAAGCTGAGGATTCCTCTTCAGTGCTACCATGGATCTTGGCGTAATTCTGGAGTCTCCCCTGGGGAGTCAGTGCTCATCTCGTGTGGGGCATGCACGTGAGCTTTCCTCACGAACTGTAGCAGCAGTGTCACACTTCCCGTCGCATGGATCAAGGGATCTGTGGCTTTCCCTCGACGCTTTACCACGAGGGTTTCCCACAGGTCTGTCCCACGTTCCACCGTGGTGTGAGTCGATCCTCGGCTGTGAAAGTCGAGGCAGTGCAGGGAAAACAGGTTTCCCTGGAATGGACTGAGACATCTGGGGGAACGCTGGGAATGGTGGCACGACCCTGGAGTTCCTCTCGCCTTTACTGTGTAGATCGCCTCCTCTTGAGATGCGATGTGAATGCCGGGATTTCTTTCCCGACCACGCAGGGAAATAGATCCCTCCTCTCGAGCTAGGAGGCGGAAACGGGGCTCCTCTGGATGTGGGAGGGAATCTCGTGCTTCATCTCGAGTGGAGACGGGTATGTCGGGGAACTTCTTGAGTTGCAGAAAGGGTGTGAAGGACCCTTTGTAAGTTCCAGAGGTTAGGTGTGATTAGCCTCGAGACGCCTCAGCGGAAATGGGCCTCATCTCCCCTGGAGGGGAAAGCCTCCTGGATTTTCTCGAGTTGCGGCAGGTGCTCTCGACTTACGAAGGGGACCTCAGGGACCCGCTCTGGTGGCCTCAGGAAAGGCCAGTCCCCATGCGAGTTGCTCGGTGGCCCCTCGGATTCCTCTCCCGACGATGCCGGGGCCTAAACCTTGTGTGGAGTCGGTGCCGAAACTGAGGATTCCTCTCCAGTGCTGACATGGATCTTGGGGTACTTCTGGAGTCTCCCCAGGGGAGTCAGTCCTCGTCTCGAGTGGGGGCATGCACGTGCGCTTTCCTCCCGAGCTGCAGCAGCATTGTCACGGTTCCCTTCGCGTGGATCAAGGGAACTGTGGCTTTCCCCTCCGAGGCTTTCCCCACGAGGCTTTCCCACGGGGCTTTCCCACGAGGCTTTCCCACAGGGCTGGTCCCACGTGCCACCAGTCGGTGTGAGTCGATCCTCGGCTAGAAAGTCGAGGCAGTGCAGGGAAAACAGGTTTCCCTGGAATGGACTGAGACATCTGGGGACTCTGGGAATGGTGGCACGACCCTGGAGTTCCTCTCGCCTTTCCTGTGGAGAGCGCCTCCTCTTGAGATGCGACGGGAACGCCGGGAATACTTTCCGACCACGCAGGGAAAGATCCCTCCTCTCGAGCTAGGAGGCGGAAACGGGGCTCCTCTGGATGTGGGCAGAACTCTCGTGCTTCCTCTCGAGTGGAGACGGGTATGTCGGGGAACTTCTTGAGTTGCAGCAAGGGTGTGAAGGACCCTTTGGAAGTTCCAGAGTTTAGGTGTGACTAGAGTCGAGACGCCTCAGCGGAAATGGGCCTCATCTCGCCTGGAGGGGAGAACCTCCTGGATTTTCTCGAGTTGTGGCAGGTGCTCTGGACTTACGACGGGGACCTCAGGGACCCGCTCTGGTGGCCTCAGGAAAGGCCAGGCCCCATGCAAGTTTCTCGGGGGCCTCTCGGGATTCCTCTCCCGTCGATGCCAGGGCCTAAGACCTTGTGTCGAGTCGGTGCTGGAAACTGAGGATTCCTCTCCAGTGCTGACATGGATCTTGGGGTACTTCTGGAGTCTCACCAGGGCAGTCAGACCTCGTCTCGATTGGGGGCATGCCTGTGCGCTTTCCTCCTGAGCTGTAGCAGCAGTGTCACGGTTCCCTTCGCGTGGATCAAGGGATCGGTGGCTTTCCCTCGAGGCTTTCTCTCTAGGTTTTCCAACGAGGCTTTCCCACAGGGTTGTCCACGTGCCACTGTGGTGTGAGTCGATCCTCGGCTTGAAATTCGAAGCAGTTCAGGGAAAACAGGTTTCGCTGGAATGGACTGAGATATCTGGGGGACTCTGGGAATGGTGGTATGAACCTGGAGTTCCTCTCGCCTTTCCTGTGGAGAGCGCCTCCTCTTGAGATTCGACGGGCACGCCAAGGAATTCTTTCCCGACCACACAGGGAAAGGATCCCTCTTCTCGAGCTATGAGGAGGAAACGGGACTCCTCTGGATGTGGGTGGGACTCTCGTGCTTCCTCTCGAGTCGAGACGGTTATGTCGGGGAACTTCTTGAGTTGCAGCAAGGATGTGAAGGACTCTTTGGATAGTTCCAGAGGTTAGGTGTGATTAGCCTCGAGACCCCTCAGCGGAAATGGGCCACATCTCGCCTGGAGGGAGATAACCTCCTGGATTCTCTCGAGTTGCGGCAAGGTGCTCTCGACTTACGACGGGGACCTCAGGGACCCGCTCTGGTGGCCTCAGGAAAGGCCAGTCCCCATGCGAGTTGCTCGGGGGTCTCTCGGGATTCCTCTACTGTTGATGCCGGGGCCTAAGACCTTGTGTGGAGTCGGTGCCAGAAACTGAGGATTTCTCTCCAGTGATGACTTGGATCTTGGGGTACTTCTGGAGTCTCCCAGGGGAGTCAGTACTCGTCTCGTGTGGGGGCATGCACGTGTGCTTTCCTCCTGAGCTCTAGCCAGCAGTGTCACGCTTCCATTCGCGTGGATCATGGGATCTGTAGCTTTCCCTCGGGCTTTCGCACGAGGCTTTCCCGCAAGGCTTTCCCGCAGGGCTGTCCCACGTGCCACCGTGGTGTGAGTCGATCCTCGGCTTGAAAGTCTAGGCAGTGCAGGGAAAAACAGGTATGCCTGGAATGGACTGAGACATCTGGGGGACTCTGGGAATGGTGGCACGACCCTGGAGTTCCTCTCGCCTTTCCTGTGGAGAGGGCCTCCTCTTGAGATGCGACGGGAACGCCGGGAATTCTTTCCCGACCACGCAGGGAAAGGATCCCTCCTCTCAAGCTAGGAGGCAGAAACGGGGCTCCTCTGGATGTGGGGGGGACTCTCGTGCTTCCTCTCGAATGGAGACGGGTATGTCGGGGAACTTCTTGAGTTGCAGCAAGGGTGTGAAGGACCCTTTGTAAGTTGCAGAGTTTAGGTGTGATTAGCCTTCGAGACGCCTCAGCGGAAATGGGCCTCATCTCGCCTTGGAGGGGAGAACTTCCTGGATTTTTCCGAGTTGCGGCAGGTGCTCTCGACTTACGACGGGGACCTCAGGGACCCGCTCTGGTCGCCTCAGGAAAGGCCAGTCCCCAAGCGAGTTGTTCGGGTGCCTCTCGGTATTCCTTTCCCGTCGATGCCGGGGCCTAAGACCTTGTGTGGAGTCAGTGCCGGAACCTGAGGATTCCTCTCCAGTGCTGACATGGATCCTGGGGTACGTCTGGAGTCTCCCCAGGGGAGTCAGTCCTCGTCTCGAGTGGGGGCATGCACCGTTCGCTTTTCTCCCGAGCTGTAGCAGCAGTGTCACGCTTCCCTTCACGTGGATCAAGGGATCTGAGGCTTTCCCTCGAGGCTTTCCCACGAGCGCTTTCCCACAGGGCTGTCCCACGTGTCACTGTGGTGTGAGTCCATACTCGGCTTGAAAGTCGAGGCAGTGCAGGGAAAACAGGTTTCCCTGGAATGAACTGAGACATCTGGGAGACTCTGGGAATGGTGGCACGACCCTGGAGTTCCTCTCGCCTTTCCTGTGGAGAGCGCCTCTTCTTGAGATGCAACAGGAACGCCGGGAATTCTTTCCCGAACACGCAGGGAAAGGATCCCTCCTCTCGAGCTAGGAGGCGGAAACGCGGGCTTCTCTGGATGAGGCGGGACTCTCGTGTTTCCCCTCGAGTGGAGATGGGTATGTCGGGGAACTTCTTGAGTTGCAGCAAAGGGTGTGAAGGACCCTTTGTAAGTTCCAGAGGTTAGGTGTGATTAGCCTCGAGACGCCTCTGCGGAAATGGGCCTCATCTCCCGTGGAGCGGGAGAACCTCCTGGATTTTCTCGAGTTGCGGCAGGTGCTCTCAACTTACGACGGGGACCTCAGGGACCCGCTCTGTTGGCCTCAGGAAAGGCCAGTCCCCATGCGAGTTGCTCGGGGGCCTCTCGGGATTCCTCTCCGTCGATGCCGGGCCTAAGACCTTGTGTGGAATCGCTGCCGAAACCTGAGGATTCCTCTCCAGTGCTGACATGGATTTGGGGTACTTTTGGAGTCTCCAGAGGGAGTCAGTCCTCGTCTCGAATTGGGGCATTCACGTGCGATTTCCTCTCGAGCTGTAGCAGCAGTGTCACGCTTCTCTTCCCGTGGATCAAGGGATCTGTGGCTTTCCCTCGAGGCTTGCCCACGAGGCTTTCCCACAGGGTTGTCCCACAAGCCACCGTGGTGTGAGTCGATCCTCGGCTTTAAAGTCGTGGCAGTGCAGGGAACACAGGTTTCCCTGGAATGGACTGAGACATCTGGGGGACTCTGGGAATGGTGGCACGACCCTGGATTACCTCTCGCCCTTCCTGTGGAGAGCCTCCTCTTGAGATGCGACGGGAACGCCGGGAATTCTTTCCCGACCACGCAGGGAAAGGATCCCAGCTCACGAGCTAGGAGGCGAAACGGGGCTCCTCTGGATGAGGGAGGGACTCTCCTCATTCCTCTCGAGTGGAAACGGGTATGTCGGGGAACTTCTTGAGTTGCAGCAAGGGTGTGAAGGATCCTTTGGAAGTTCCAGAGGTTAGATGTGATTACCTCGAGACGCCTCTGGAAATGGGCATCATCTCGCTTAGAGGGGAGAACCTCCTGGATTTTCTCGAGTTGCGGCAGGTGCCCTCGACTTACGACGGGGCCCAAAGGGACCCGCTCTGGTGGCCTCAGGAAAGGTCAGTCCCCATGCGAGTTGCTCGGGGCCTCTCGGTATTGCTCTGCCATCGATGCCAGGGCCTAAGACCTTGTGTGGAGTCGGTGCTGGAACCTGAGGATTTCTCTCCAGTGCTGACATGGATCTTGGGGTACTTCTGGAGTCTCCCCTGGGAGTCAGTCCTCGTCTCGTGTGGGGGCATGCCCGTGCGCTTACCTTCCAAGCTCTATCAGCAGTGTCACGCTTCCCTTCACGTGGATCAAGGGATCTGTGGCTTTACCTCGAGGCTTTCCCACGAGGCTTTCCCTCGAGGCTTTCCCCAGGGCTCTCCCACGTGCCACCGTGGTGTGACTCTATCCTCGGATTGAAAGTCGAGGCAGTGCAGGGTAAACAGGTTTCCCTGGAATGGACTGAGACATCCGGGGCATTCAGGGAATGGTGGCACGACCTGGAGTTCCTCTCACCTTTACTGTTTAGAGCCCCTCCTCTTGAGATGCGACGGGAACGCCGGGAATTCTTTCCGGACACGCAGGGAAAGGATCCCTCCTCTCGAGCTAGGAGCGGAAACACGGCTCATCTGAATGTGGGCTGGACTCTCGTGCTTCCTCTCGAGTGGAGACGGGTATGTCGGGGAACTTCTTGAGTTGAAGCAAAGGTGTGAAGGACCCTTTCGAAGTTCCCGAGTTTAGGTGTGATTAGACTCGAGACATCTCAGCGGAAAAGGGCCTCATCTCGCCTGGAGGGGAGAACCTCCTGGATTTTTCTCGAGTTGCGGCAGGTGCTCTCGACTTAGGACGGGGACCTCAGGGACCCGCTCTGGTGGCCTCAGGAAAGGCCAGTCCCCATGCGAGTTGCTCGGGGGTCTCTCGGATTCCTCTGATGCCGGGCCTAAGACCTTGTGTGGAGTCGGTGCCAGAACCTGAGGATTCCTCTCCAGTGATGACATGGATCTTGGGGTACTTCTGGAGTCTCCCCAGGGGAGTCAGTACTCGTCTCGTTGGGGGCATGCACGTGTGCTTTCCTCCCGAGCTCTAGCAGCAGTGTCACGCTTCCTTCGCGTGGATCAAGGGATCTGTGCTTTCCCTCGAGGCTTTCGCACGAGGCTTTCCCAAAGGCTTTCCCAGGGCTGTCCCACGTGCCACCGTGGTGTGAGTCGATCCTCGGCTTGAAAGTCTAGGCAGTGCAGGAAAAACAGGTTTCCCTGGAATGGACTGAGACATCTGGGGACTCTGGGAATGGTGGCACGACCCTGGAGTTCCTCTCGCCTTTCCTGTGGAGAGCGCCTCCTCTTGAGATGCGACGGAACGCCGGAATTCTTTCCCGACCACGCAGGGAAAGGATCCCTCCTCTCGAGCTAGGAGGCAGAAACGGGGCTCCTCTGGATGTGGGGGGGACTCTCGTGCTTCCTCTCGAGTGGAGACGGGTATGTCGGGGAACTTCTTGAGTTGCAGCAAGGGTGTGAAGGACCTTTGTAAGTTGCAGAGTTAGGTGTGATTAGCCTCGAGACGCCTCAGCGGAAATGGGCTCATCTCGCCTGGAGGGGAACTTCCTGGATTTTCTCGAGTTGCGGCAGGTGCTCTCGACTTACGACGGGGACCTCAGGGACCCGCTCTGGTGCCTCAGGAAAGGCCAGTCCCCATGCGAGTTGCTCGGGGGCCTCTCGGTATTCCTTTCCCGTCGATGCGGGGCCTAAGACCTTGTGTGGAGTCGGTGCCGGAACCTGAGGATTCCTCTCCCAGTGCTGACATGGATCTTGGGGTACGTCTGGAGTCTCCCCCAGGGGAGTCAGTCCTCGTCTCGAGTGGGGGCATGACGTGCGCTTTCTCCCGAGCTGTAGCAGCAGTGTCACGCTTCCTTCACGTGGATCAAAGGGATCTGAGGCTTTCCCTCGAGGCTTTCCCACGAGGCTTCCCACAGGGCTGTCCCACGTGTCACTGTGGTGTGAGTCCATCTCGGCTTGAAAGTCGAGGCAGTGCAGGGAAAACAGGTTTCCTGGAATGAACTGAGACATCTGGGAGACTCTGGGAATGGTGGCACGACCCTGGAGTTCCTCTCGCCTTTCCTGTGGAGAGCGCTCTTCTTGAGATGCAACAGGGAACGCCGGGAATTCTTTCCCGACACGCAGGGAAAGGATCC
>NW_017217261.1:0-12653 GCF_001704415.2 Capra hircus | reverse complement strand
CTACCTATAACTTCAGAAAATTCCAGTCTCTTTTAAGCCTTCCTGTGGTTTCTAAAGCACATTACTTTCCGAACTGAAGACTTACCATTTCAAATCTCACGGGCTAGGATTCAATCTAGAGCAGAACTAAACAGAACTTAAGTATCCCAATTAGTAATTGGATTGAAAAAAGACCCAGGAAAGTGCCCTTCATAAAAGAGTGAAATTGTGTTTTTATCTGGTTGTTGTTGCTATCACCTGTGGTTTCAACTGCAGGAAAATAGGAAAAAGCCATGGAACAATCATTGTATTGGGTGGGCCAAAAAGTTCATTCTGGTTTTTTCCATGAAATGTCCAAGAAACCAAATGAACTTTTTGGCCAATGCAATATTTGAACGTGGGTACACGTGAATTTGAGTTTCTGGCTCAGCCACTTGTTAGCTATGAGTCCTTGCCTTCTCTGAGCAGATGTTTCATGAAAGATGGAAGCATTAGCAGATCTCAGAAGGAAATTTTGTAGAATAAAGGAGTTATGTTAGTGGTGCTTGGCAAGGAGTGAGTCCCAAGTAAATGGTAGTCACCCTGGTCTGTTATTCTGCTAAGGCTATGATGCTGCTGCATAGCAAACACCCCACCCCTAAATCTTAGTGGTTGACCAAGATACCATTGATGTCCTTACTCATGTGTCTGTGGGTCACTTATGGCAGCTCTGCTTAAGGCTGTGAATCAGACTGAGGTCTGTTCATATGTGTCTCATTTTGCAGTCGGCAGCTTCCTGGGGTATGCACTTCTCATGGCAGATGACAGAAATACAAGAAGAACTTGGCAAATTTTGCAATGCCCTTTAATATCTCAGTGCAGAACTCATTAATGATCACTTGTGCCCATTTTCCCTTAGCCCGAGCAAGTCATATGGTGAATTTCAAGGTCAGTGGATGGAGAAGTATAATTTACCTAGTGAAACTATGGCACAATACAGAGAATAGAAGGAAAAATTATGAACAAATAATACATTCTTCCGCACTTCCCTTCTGCAGGGTGTCAACAGAGGAGAAAAGAAGGGTGGGTAAAGAGGGAAGAAATAAATAGTTGGATCCCATAGGAACTCTACCTTGTGCCTCATTTGGAAGGGCTTGTCTGGCCTCCTTTGTAGAACTGGTCCAGCACTCTTTGCAGGCAGAGAAAAGCAGTTCTGTGGGCGTGGCAGCTTTCTGGATCCTCCCCCACTCCAGGTATTTGTGATGAGGGACACACTACTCAGAGACAGTCTAGAATTCACCAGAAGCCTTCTTAATTTCTGCTTGCTGGAACACATCTAATTTTATTTAGGAAGATAAACGGAAGCAAGAGCTGGTGAAATTCAGCAAAACAGACTATACTATACACCAGTTGTCACAATAACCACATCTTTGTCTAAATTCAACCCCTTCTCTTTACCCTTTCCAACAACTGTTTAATGTATGGGTGCTGTCTCTTATGATTTGCTCCAAATGACATCATCTCTTCTCCTGTATATAATAAAGTGAAATGGCTCAGTCGCATCCGACTCTTTGCGACCCGTGAACTGTAGCCTACCAGGCTCCTGTGTCCATGGGATTCTCCAGGCAAGAGTACTGGAGTGGGTCGCCATTTCCTTCTCCAGGGGATCATCCCGGCCCAGGGATGGAACCCAGGTCTCCCTCATTGCAGGGGACACTTTAACCTCTGAGCCACCAGGGAAGACCCCAGTATATAATGGTGGTAGGCTAAGAGTCCTTCATTGGAATTCTAATATTTCATTTGTATTTTAAATCTAGGTGAATAGGCAGCCCCACCTCTA
Source organism: Capra hircus (assembly GCF_001704415.2). NCBI lineage: Eukaryota > Metazoa > Chordata > Mammalia > Artiodactyla > Bovidae > Capra > Capra hircus. The sequence continues at coordinate 10,855 of NW_017217261.1, read as the reverse complement.
TTTAACCAGAGGGTTCTGGCCAAATATGTAGTGTGGTTGTAGACACTTCCCAGGTACACCCTCGTATATTCACTAATTTCAGTTAGAGTATAGTGAATTCATCAAAGGTGTTTAACTGTCATAACTGAGGATCACTCCGAATGTATCTCAAGATTTCAAACTGTATGAAAGGCATCTCCCTAAAGATCGTTTTTGAAGATATTTAGCAACAGCTGTGCGAGCAGAGGATGGCAGGCAGAGCTGGGCTCTGTTACAATCTCAGAAGAGTTACACAACCACCCTTCTCCAGGTGTGGTCCCTGGACCATCAACATCAGAATCACCAGGGCTGTTTGTTAAAAAGGCAGAGTACAGGAAACCCCCAGACTTAATGAGTTGGAATTTCTGGGTGTAGGACCCAAGAATCTCCACTTCTGTATACATCAAGGCTTTTGTATAACCTCAAATTTAGACAAAGTTCCCATACATCTTTGATTCCCAGTATCAGTTATGGAAAATGTGAACTTTTTCTAATGGCAAATTAATCATTCTCACTGTTAAACAAAAAGGACCTCTTTCATTATTACTATTACTGAAGTATTTTTTAAAAGACTAAACTTGTTGAAACTTTCAGCCAGGGTACTATTGGAATAAGATTTATTTTGCCCCTTGCTTTGCTCTTTTTAACATAATTTGAACATTTGAAACTATTTTCAAGAAGTCTATTTCAGTAATAAACATTTTCCTCCCATTTTCTCAAATACCAATGGCCTACAAAGTTGTATAAAGATTTTTAGATGAAAGATGAAAGTTAAGAGACACAATTATTGGGAAGGACAGGAGATTTTATTTGTGTGTTACATGTAACACATTTTCCCCCTAATGAATAGATGATAAACTGCGTTTTTATGGTGTTTTAGGTAAAAGGACTGTCTTCGGTGAAAGTAGTGTAACCACCTAAATAGGATTATCTTCATCTTCCACTGAGTAAGTATATTTTAATGTTTTTAATCTATGCGCGTGGGATAATAAAAAGCATCAACTGCTTCAATAAGTGAATTAAACAAAAAGACAATTTTGAGAGCTGAGAGAAGTATAAAAAACATCAACCAAGAACCAGTCTAAGGACTCCTCCCTCCCTTTTCTACCTTCTTTCACCTCCTATTATGACATGTAAGTTGAAAGGGCTTCATCTTAATGGCTTCCTGCTTCCAACTATGTGGAAAGTGAATCGGAATCATTTGGAGTATTCTGAAATCATGAAATGTAATCATGAACACAAAGATGCAAAGAGATGTTGAAACATCTGTTTTCCAGATTAAGAATATGACCCAGACGTTTGGGGGAAAAAAGTTTTCCATTATCTCGCCTTTAATTCAATTAACAAATACGTGTCATTCTAAAAGATTCTGGTAACCATTGCTCAGAGGGAGAACAATCCAGAAAAGAAACACAAAAAGGATATTTTCAGCACCATGAAATTTAAGGACTAAGAGAACTATGGTAAGAAAGATAATGATAAAGCTCATGCATGTAAGACTTTTATGTGGTTGGGCTCAGAGTTTTTTCACTTTATTTTATGACAAGTAAATAAATTGTTGAGTGACAAGAAGAAAATAACGTTACCTTCAAAGTGATTTCAACAGAAAAAATATATCCCTGTGAAAATAGCAAGATCTTTCCTGACCAACAGGATTGGAATGTCAAGGGTTCAAATGCATTCACCGAGCATTTATTTCTATTTTGAATTTCCCTAAATGTTTGCCTCAACATATCCTCCCAACATTTTTGAGAGAGGTCAAGGGTTTAAGAGGGCCTGGGGTTTAAGCTAACAATTCTGGTTCACAAACATCTCTCATGTCAAAGTGTGAGTGTGCTATAGAAGGTGAAATCGCTCAGTTGTGTCTGACTCTTTGCGACCCCGTGGACTGTAGCCCACAGGCTCCTCCGTCCATGAAAACCTCCAGGCAAGAGTACTGGAGTGGGTTGCCATTTCCTTCTTTAGGGGATCTTCCCGACCCAGGGATTGAACCCATGTCTCCTGCGTTACAGGCAGACGCTTTAACCTCTGAGCCACCAGGGAAGCCCAATATTTCTTTGAGCTCCTTTTTTGGGTGGGAGGTGCGGGAGGCAAGAATACTGGAGTAGGCTGCCATTCCCTTCTCCAGGAGATCTTCCTGACCCAGGGATTGAACCCGGGTCTCCCGCATTGTAGGCAGACCCTTTACCGTCTGAGCCACCAGGGAAGTCTTGAGTGTGCTATAGCTGAACATAACATGGCCACATCTGTTCAGCTGCCTGGTGATTTTACTTGCAATATCCAGCAAATTGCACTATTACAGTGCTCCTGCCAGTAAAAGGTCTCATTGTAACCTGATTCTATTTTCTATAATTGAGAATCAGTTTTGTGTTTGGTTCAAAGCTGCTGATGCTACTGCTGTCAAATCACTTCAGTCATATCCAACTATGTGTGACCCCATAGATGGCAGCCCACCAGACTCCCCCGTCCCTTGGATTCTTCAGGCAAGAACACTGGAGTGGGTTGCCATTTCCTTCTCCAATGCATGAAAGTGAAAACTGAAAGGGAAGTCACGCAGTCGTGTCCAACTCTTAGAGACCTCATGGACTACAGCCTACCAGGCTCCTCCGTCCATGGGATTTGCCAGGCAAGAGTACTGGATTTGGGTGTCATCGCCTTATCTATTGGTTCACAGCTATTCATAACTAAACTTTGAGTTTCTCCACCAGAGTCTTGATGCCTGTTTCTAAAACAAATACTGTGCCTTAAAATTGGCGTACACAGACATTTTGCTTAATTGAAGAGTGAAAGTTTTTACCCCAATTTATTCATTTCTGTAAGGACCACTGCTTGAAGGACTCTGGACTTCTGTGTGCAGTTGTGACTGAAATAAATAGGGCACAATTCCTAGCATATATGGTACACTCTTGATAAATATTTGTTGAATGAATGAAAAAAAACATTGGCTTTAGACTGAATTATGGTGGCAAATTTGCACATGCACACAGAAACACATACACACTCACATTTTTTTTTTTTACCATTATGGGGATGAACCAGAATTCTTTAAGATGAAAAGGTTAGTTCTGGAGAAGGGAATGGCAATACACTCCAGTATTCTTGCCTGGAAAATGGACCAAGGAGCCTGGAGGGCTATAGTCCATGGGGTTGCAAAGAGGTGGATACAACTGAGTGACTGAGCACCTCACTAAACTGGGTGGGGTGCAGAAAGAAGATATAAAGCTTAGTTCTAAATAGGGATGCCTCTATTGATGTTTGATTATTACGAACCCCACCCCCACCCTCCATAGGGTTCTCAGAATCTGAACTGGAGCTCCTTTCCCTGTCCTTGCAGTGAGCTGCAGACACTTGATCTCACCAGTGGAGATTGCCAAACCTTTACGGGCAGAAACCTGGTCTTATATCATCTTTGAAGTTCTCACTGCACCTAATTTAGGGCATACCCATAGAGAAGGTTCTATTATTATCCCCATTTTCAGATGAGGAAACTGAGGTTAAGCAGCTGAAGTCATCTTAAGTTAAAGTCAGATAGTTAGTGGTGAAGACAGTGCTAGTGTTTGATCCCTGGCAGTGTGAGGCCTGAGGCTCCTCTGCCTAGGGTAATGTACCAGAAAGGTAGCTGCTACCCTTTTCCCCCTAAAAAAAGTAAGGTAAGGAGTCAACTATGAAATTACAACTCAGAGAATTAGAGTAATAAAAAACTAAATGTTCTAGACCTGCCAAAACATTGCACTAACTTAGGTAGAGATTATGAAACTGTATTATTTCTGTCCTGGGTATTTACTCAACAAGATCCTGGCAAATAAATCCAATTCAAGAGAGAGATTCAGGGGAATCATTTGCTTTTCCCTCCCTATAGACACTACATCGTTCAAGTGCCAAGGAAGACCTAAAAGGGAACCTGTTGTGTGAAACAGGTAGTATGTATCAAAGAGTGTGTGGCCAGTCCTCTGGAATTGCCTGAAACTCTCCAGTGAGAAGCAAAGGGAATTTTTCTCTAGTATGGTGATCCTCTCACAGCTGATGCCCCATCCTCTGTCTCTCTTCCTTTTGGCCAGTTTGCTTCTGGAAGCTAGGCAGAACATCCTTAAAGAAATGGGCATCCTCTGCCTCTCTACTTTAAGTCATTAGTAGTTTGGGAAGCTTTGTGGAGTCTGTAGGACATGGGCCAATTAGGAGAGAAACAGAGGGATGGGGGGAGTGGTGAGGGAAGAGACAGACACATAGAGACAGTGAGACATGGAGAGAGGTGAAATGACACTGAAAGTCCTTGAGAGTGTACTGACCTTAGAAAGCCTTTTAGAAACCAGTCACTAATTCAATATGATGAATTACCTTAAAGTAGTTTTGTAGAGTGTTTCCTGAGAAGAATTGGAGGTGACTTCAAAACGAAAGAAACCACAGCTAATGTGCTAATGTTTTAAAGAGAAAAGGCAATTGCTAAAAATGACCATCCAATTTCCATTACTTACTACAGTCATTAGAAACAAGGAATATGTTTATTGATCTGAAGTGGTTCAAACACTATTTTCTTTGTTCAAACCAATTTAGCTGGAGGAAAAGTCAAGAGTTTGCCTTGTGTGGGGGCAGTGGGGGGGGGGCAGAGGGTGGAGAGAAAGAAATTCTTTACAAAAACACTTGTTTTTCTATCCTAGGGCCACTCACCTAAGAAGAATAACTGGGTTTCTACGAAAGCGAAGCAATTTCTGCCCCTGATCAAGCAATTGTGGCCCCTGATCACTATTGGTTTAGCTCTAGGCCCTTGGGACTCAAAGTAGGTTTGGAATTAGCAATATCAGTATAATCTGGGCATACATTAGACAGGTAGACTCTCTGGCCCCACCCCCAGTCCTAACTGAATCATAATCTAGTTTTTAACAAGATGTTTCCTGATTCATATGCACATTAATGTTTGAGAAGTACTAGTCTAGACCAACATGAATGGTTATTTCAACAGTTGATAGAAAAAAGAGATGGTTAAATAAAGGCGGAAATACTATCTGATAAAAGCACTTTTGTCCAAAGATTTGTTGGTGTTGATAAACTTGCTCCTATCCACTTAACCCAGGTTGGAAGTAAAAACTTCATAGGCCCATTCTGAAATGACGTTTACCAGCTCCAGCGTCCTCATGGTTGACTGAGCTCCCACAAATGGTTGCTGACTTTGTTTGTGTCCCCAGGTGAGCAGAAATGAGTGACCAAGCAGAAAAAAGCAGTTCCGTGCGAGAGAGACCTGCACGTCCAAGTTCTCCTGAGAAACCAAGTGAGATGGAACTGAAGCAGATGAAACGGGTGGAGCGGCAGTTAAAACGGTTGTCATTTCAAATCCCGGGCCTCAGGTAGCCAACTTCAACCCTAAATTAAGGCAGCTGATAAAGGAAGGGCAAATGCCAAGGAAGAATGAGTTTGTTCCTGTAAAACGCGAAGTCAACAAGTATGACCAAAAGGGCAGGCTCACCTTCAATCAGGCTGACCTGTGTGACTGCCTTGATGAAGACTGCCAGGGTTGCTTCTACCCGTGCCCCGAGTGTAACTCCACCAAGTGCGGGCCCACTTGCCGCTGCAACCGCCGCTGGGTCTACCACACCATAGTCGACGAGAGTGGGGAGGTCATCAGCAAGATGCCATTCGACCTCTCCGACTAGGAGGCAGCCCTCCAGGCTGATCCAGTTTCTCTGCTTTGCAGTTACACCAGCCTCTGTGTCCTGGGTGAATTCTAGGACTGGGGGAAAAAAGTTTTAAAAATATAGTTTAGACTAGTTAGTGTTCTCTGAAGCCATAGAACCCTGTGTAATGCACTGTCTTTCTCTAACCTTCCCTGCTGTGATGACTCAGATTCCTCCCCTGGTAACCAGCAACTCCATTCCTACCCTGCTCTTGGGTTAAAAATCCCTTTCCTCTTTGCTGGTACCTTAGGAGATGGAATTTTAGAATTCTGTAGATGAGAGCTTGTCTTGACATAGAACATATGTTTATAATAGCTAGTTACCGTTAGGATTTTACACATCATCAAGTCTAAATCAGAATTGCTATTTGGATTGACTTGCACTGCATACTCATAGTGTCATGCTTTTAGTGTTACTGTTTTAACAATATTAAAATGAAATTTGTTTTTTTTTTTTTTTAAAAAAAAACCTTTAATAGGGCCCATGGCACATGCCCAACATATGAGTACAAAGCAGAGATTCAATTTAAATGATATTAAAAGGCCCACTGAAGGAAGACTTCAAAGGACAAATTTTAATCTAATTGTACCTAGAAATGATTTAAAAGCAGTTTTTTAGTGGCTAAGGTTACCAGCCACACAGAATGGCCAAAGTGGTACAAAATTCCTAAGGCCTAAGTTACACTTGGTCTTAGAGGTATAGGATTTAAGGAAATTCAGCCTAGAGTTTCTGCTGACCTCAGTGAAGATACCATCTCAGAAGACTTGATGTGAAACACCTGGGCCAGGTTTGGCAGCTATTGTGCAAAACTGTTTCTAGGAAAACCTCTATGAAAATGTTCACACCCACAGCGTCATCGGGAAAGTTTCTCTTCAGTCATCTTTGATACCAAGTTTTATTCAAATGATCTATCTGTAAGGAGAAATTGCTTTTCCACTTTTCCACGTTTATGTCTCATGAACATTTAATTGCTCCTTCTGAAGCTTTGGATTCGGCACAAAGAGACTTTCCACTGAACACAGTTGTGTAGGCAGCTGGCTTAGGCTGCAGAAATAATGGGCTAAAAAATAGACAGAAGGCCCCTTTCTTATCCCACCAAATGGCTATGTATGTTTACCCACTAGAAAATATTCACCTGAGACCACTTTTGCCTCTGACTAACTCACCCAAAATCTCTGTGTGGCAAATTCATTAATAAAAAAGCATTTAATTTTCCTTACTTTGATTTTTTGTGTGTGAGAAAGTGCGTGTGTTTTAGACCCAAGAGAGAAAGAAAAACTTCTTTCCCCCTTCCCTGAAGCAAATCCATGTTTTGTTCTTGGGCAAACACCAATCACTTTCCATCAGAAATTCCTGATAGTGATATTAGGTTGGTGCAAAAGTTTTGCCTCATCCGCCATATTCACCTGACCTCTTGCCCACCACTTCTTCAAGCATCCTGACAACGTTTTGTGAGGGAAAGGCTTCCACAACCAGCAGGAGGCAGAAAATGCTTTCCAAGAATTTAATCAAATCCTGAAGCACAGATTTTTTAAAAAATATTCATTTATCTTTAAATTTTATTTTTTAATTGAAGGATAATTGCTTTACAGAATTTGTTGTTTTCTGTCAAACCTCAACATGAATCAGGCATAAGTATACATATGTCCCCTCCCTCTTGAACCTCCCTCTCATCTCCCTCCCCATCCCACCCCTCTAGGTTGGTACAGAGACCCTGTTTGAGATCCCTGAGATATACAGCAAATTCCCTTTGGCTATCTATTTTACATATGGTAATGTAAGTTTCCATGTTACTCTCGCCATACATCTCACCCTCTCCTGCCTTCTCCCCGTGTCCATGAGTCTGTTCTCTATGTCTGTTCCTCCATTGCTGCCCTGCAAATAAATTCTTTGGTACCATCTTTCTAGATTCTGTATATATGCATTAGTAGACGATATTTCTCTTTCTCTTTCTGACTTACTTCACTCTGTATAATAGGCTCTAGGTTCATCCACCTCATTGGAACTGACTCAAATGTGTTCCTTTTTATGGCTGAGTAATATTCCATTGTGTATATGTACCACAACTTCTTTATCCATTCATCTGTCGATGGACATCTCGGTTGCTTCCATGTCCTAGCTGTTGTCAACAGTGCTGCAGTGATCATTGGGGTACATGTGTCTTTTTCAGTTTTGGTTTCCTCAGGGTATATGCCTAGCAGTGGGATTGCTGGGTTATATGGTGGTTTTATTCCTAGTTTTTTAAGGAATCTCCATACCGTCTTCCATAGTGACTGTATCAATTTACATTCCCACCAACAGTGCAAGTGTTTATCCACACCCTCTCCTGTTTGTAGACTTTTTGATGAGGTGTGAGGTGGTACTTCATTGTAGTTTGGATTTGCATTTCTTTAATAAGCGATATTGAGCATCTTTTCATGTCTTGTCTGAGCCATCTGTATGTCTTCTTGGAGAAATGTCTGTTTAGATCTTTTTCCCACTTTTTAATTGGGTTGTTTTTCTGGAATTGAGTTGTATGAGCTGCTTGTATATTTTGGAAATTAATCCTTTGTCAGTTGTTTGATTTGCTATTATTTCCTCCGTTCTGAGGTTGTCTTTTCACCTTTCTTATAGTTTCCTTTGCTGTGCAAAAGTGTTTAAGTTTAATCAGGTCCCACTTGTTTACTTTGGTTTTTATTTCCATTACTCTAGAAGAGAGTCATAGAGGATCTTGCTTTGATTTATGATATTGAGTGTTCTGCCTATGTTTTCCTCTAAGAGGTTTATAGTTCCTGGTGTTACATTTAGATCGTTAATCCATTTTGAGTTTCTCTTGTGAATGGTGTTAAGTGTTCTAATTTCATTCTTTTACATGTAGCTGTCCATTTTCCCATCACCGATTATTGAAGAGGTTGTCTTTGCCCCAGTGTATATTCTTGTCTCCTGTCTTGTTCCATTGGTCTATATTTCTGTTTTTGCAAAGCACAGATTTTTATGCTACAGGAATAAACAAACTTATTTCTCGTTGGCAAAAATGTGTTGATTGTAATGGTTCCTATTTTGATTCACAAAGATGAGTTTGAGTCTAGTTATACTGATTTAAATTTCGTGGTCTGAACCCTCAATTACATTTGCAGCAACCTAATACTTTGCTTGCTTTTACAGGTCATCTTAGACCAAGAGTTTAAATAAATGGGCTATCAGAATCAGTAGTTTTTCTTTTTAATACTCAAACTGGTATCTAGCTTTGCTGAATTGGTGAAGATGGGCTTGAGAAATACAAACTGAACTTTCATTCTAGTCAAAGAACAGTCTTGTGCTTCAAATATAGGAATGCAGGGACTTCTCTGGCAGGCCAGTGGTTAAGACTCTGTGCTTCCAGTTCAGGGGATGTGGGTTCCTGGGGAACTAAGATTCCACATGCTGTGCAGCCAAAAAAAATTTTTTTTTAATTTAAAAAAAGGTGGGAACCAAAACTTGCCCAAAGCAACTCGTCTGAACCTACCTGGAATCTCTGCAGTGCAAAAGTAGTTGTTATCACTGTCCATTTACCTGCTGAAGTGCCCTTTGCATTTGAAAAGCACAGAGGTAATAGTGTTACCATGTTCACAAAACTACTAGAGAAAGGTTGATAAACAATTTATAACCACTTTCACAGCAAAGAACACATTTGAGCATTTGGAGGCTGCTATTTACAGTCAGTTAACAATTCCCAAGGTGTGGTAGGTAGCCCTCCAGGATGGTCCCCAGCGGTCCTCTGATGTTTTGTAATCCTTTTCCCTGAAGTGGTGGCTGAACTTAGTGACTTGGTTCTAGTGAACAGAATAAGGCCCAAGTGATGGTGACTAGGAGACTTGGTCATAAAGGGCAGTGTGGCCTTTCTTTTGCATCCTCATGGTCATCTGCTCTAGAGCAGGCTGGCTGCCCTGTGTGAGCAGACCTGTGAGGAAGCCAACATGACAAAGAATTGGCAACTCTGGCCAAAACCTCGTGAGTATTTTTGGAAGGGGGTCTTCTTGCCTCATCAAGCTTTGAATGACTGTAGTCCTAGCTGACACCTCGATGAGAGGTGTCAACCTTGTGAGAGACCTTCAGCCAGAACCACCCAGCCACGCTGCTTCCTGACTTTTCCCTCACAGAAACTGTGAGATAAAAGATCATCGTTTTAAGATGCTAACGTTTGGGGTGATTTGCTATGCAGCAATGGCTAGCTAACACAGAGGGGTATCATGCTTCGTCTAGATTTATCCCTTTATTTATTCAGCAGGTGTTATTGAGAAACTACCACATGCCAGGCATTGTGTTTATGGGATTCTCCAGACAAGAGTCTTGGAGTGGGTTGCCATTCCCTTCTCAAAGGCAATGTGTATGCAGAGGTTCATCATCTACTGAACATTAGAAACATGCTTAAGGGGCCCCTGGTTTCTGGGCTCTATATGCATAGCATACAGAAAAAATTTTACCCTTGGAAAACTGTGGTGGTTATCTTTGGAAATACCATCTACCCCCTAGAGTTACTACTATACATTTGCTATTTATATATTAATGGCCCAACAAATATTATAGATTGAATACTTCTCTGTGAATTGTGCTCACCTGTTGAAACTAGAGATGGCACTCCAAACCTCTGTCCCTACTATGTCCCCTCAAATTTGTGTATTGAAACCTCACTCCCAAGGTGATGGTAGTAGGAGGTGGGACTTTGGGAGGTGATTAGGTCATTAGGTAAAGCCCTAATGAATGAGTCTCTTATAGAAGAGACCCAAGAGAGCTCCTTACTTCTGTGAGGACGTTTAGGCCAGTAGAATCTTCTAGCATGCCATATATATATACATATCGAAATACCAGTCATTTTGGCAATGAAAAATTATCTCTAACACTTTTATTAACATCCTCTGGGTATAGATTTAGATAATGACATTTGTAGTGCTTAAACTTCTCTGGAATGTGGGTTCAAACGCTAACTAACCACCTCTAAGGATTAATCTAAGGATTAGCTTTAAGGAGTAAAGTTCATTTATACATGTTTACACATTTACACCACACTCCTATACCATACAGACAATATGTGGGCATGTATGTCTCAACTCTAACTTTCTGAGTACAAGCTGCCCCAGTGAGCCACCCATGGTCTTCCAGTGCTCCAGGGGCAGGCTCTGTCCCTGGATGCTGGTGGGTGGATCAGTCTAATT
>NW_017217260.1:0-12653 GCF_001704415.2 Capra hircus | reverse complement strand
TCAACCCGAGGATCGACTCACACCACGGTGGCACGTGGGCCCTGTGGGAAAGCCTCGTGGGAAAGCCTCGAAAAAGCACAGATCCCTTGATCCACGCGAAGGGAAGCGTGACACTGCTGCTACAGCTCGGGAGGAAAGCGCACGTGCATGCCCCACTCGAGACGAGGACTGACTCCCCTGGGGAGACTCCAGTACCCCAAGATCCATGTCAGCACTGGAGAGGAATCCTCAGGTTCCGGCACCACTCCACACAAGGTCTTAGGCCCGGCATCGACGGGAGAGGAATCCCAAGAGGCCCCCGAGCAACTCGCATGGGGACTGGCCTTTCCTGAGGCCACCAGAGCGGGTCCCTGAGGTCCCCGTCGTAAGTCGAGAGCACCTGCCGCAACTCGAGAAAATCCAGGAGGTTCTCCCCTCCAGGCGAGATGAGGCCCATTTCCGCTGAGGCGTCTCGAGGCTAATCACACCTAACCTGGAACTTCCAAAGGGTCCTTCACACCCTTGTTGCAACTCAAGAAGTTCTCCGACATACCCGTCTCCACTCGAGAGGAAGCACGAGAGTCCCGCCCACATCCAGAGGAGCCCCGTTTCCGCCTCCTAGTTCGAGAGGAGGGATCCTTTCCCTGCGTGGTCGGGAAATTTCCCGCGTTCCCGTCGCATCTCAAGAGGAGGTGCTCTCCACAGGAAAGGCGAGAGGGACTCCAGGGTCGTGCCACAATTAGCAGAGTCACCCAGATGTCTCAGTCCATTCTAGGGAAAACTGTTTTCCCTGCACTGCCTCGACTTTCAAGCCGAGGATCGACTCACACCACGGTGGCACGTGAGACAGCCCTGTGGGTAAGCCTCGTGGGAAAGCCTCGAGGGAAAGCCACAGATCCCTTGATCCACGCGAAGGGAAGCGTGACACTGCTGCTACAGCTTGGGAGGAAAGCGCACCTGCATGCCCCACTCAAGACGAGGACTGACTCCCCTGGGGAGACTCCAGAAATTCCCCAAGATCCATGTCATCCCTGGAGAGGAATCCTCAGGTTCCGGCACCGACTCCACACAAGGTCTTAGGCCCCGGTATCGACGGGAGAGGAATCCCGAGAGGCCACCGAGCAACTTGTATGGGGACTGGCCTTTCCTGAGGCCACCACACCCGGTCCCTGAGGTCCCCGTCGTATGTCGAGAGCACCTGCTGTAACTGGAGAAAATCCAGGAGGTTCTGCCCTCCAGGCGAGATGAGGCCCATTTCCGCTGAGGCGTCTCGAGGCTAATCACACCTAACCTCTGGAACTTCCAAAGGGTCCTTCACACCCTTGCTACAACTCAAGAAGTTCCCCGACATACCCGTCTCCACTCGAGAGGAAGCACAACAGTCCCGCCCACATCCAGAGGAGCCCCGTTTCCGCCTCCTAGCTTAAGAGGAGGGATTCTTTCCCTGCGTGGGTGGGAAAGAATTCCCCGTGTTCCCGTCGCATCTCAAGAGGAGGAGATCTCCACAGGAAAGGCGAGAGGGACTCCAGGGTCTTGCCAGCATTCCAAGAGTCCCCCAGATGTCTAAGTCCATTCCAGAAGAACCTGTTTTCCCTGCACTGCCTCGAATTTCACGCCGAGGATCGACTCACACCACCGTGGCACGTGGGACAGCCCTGTTGGAAAGCCTCGTGTGAAAGCCTCAATGGAAAGCGACAGATCCCTTGATCCACACGTCAGAAAGCGTGACACTGCTGCTACAGCTCGTGAGGAATTGGCAGGTGCATGCCCCACATGAGATGAGGACTGAATCCCGTGGCAAGACTCCAGAAGTATGGAAAGACTCATGTCAGCACTGGAGAGGCATCCTCAGGGTCTGGCCCCGACTCCACACAAGGTCTTAGGCACCGGCATCGATGGGTGAGGAATCCCTAGAGGCCCCCTGGTAACTCGCATGGGGACTGGCCTTTCCTGAGGCCACCAGAGCGGGTCCCTGAGGTCCGCATCGTAACTCGAGAGCACCTGCCGCAACTGGGTAAAATCCAGGAGGTTCTCCCCTCCAGGCGAGATGAGGCCCATTTCCCCTGAGGCCTATATGCTGTATGTAATTTCCACTGATATTTAGAGCTTCACATACCTGTTAATTAACGTGGCTACAAAGACAGGGCCATTGTCGGATTCTATACTGGTTGGAAACCCAAGTCTGGGAATTATTTCTCAAATCAGCGAGCTACTTCATTTTCTTTTTCAGATCAGGTAGGGAAGGCCTCTGCCCAACCGGAGAAGGTACCTACTATTCTAGTAAGTCATGATAACAGGTGACTGCCTTTGCTTCCCCGAAGGACACTCGCTTTCCCTGCATCCTGAGAACTCCACGTCTCAGCCAGTTGGAAAAGCGCTTCTTGGAGGTCATTATTCAGGGGCAACTTCCCCTGGAGCCCGGGGCCATAGGGAGCGGCTCCACACTCCCAGGGAAAGGCAGAGCCACAGCCACACATCTGTCCCCCCTTTGCTCTGTAGGAGAGCTCTAGTGAGCCTAGGTCTGTCAGGAAAATTCTTGGCTCCTATGGGGACACATTCTATGTGTGAAACTGCATCCAGGACCTAGGGGCCACAGGGCGCCTGTTTCTCTCGGGGGCGGAGGGGTGGGGGCCTGAAGCAGTGCGGCCCAGCAACAGCTTCCACATCCATCCAATTGCTCTTTTCTTACCTCTGATAGAACTAGCTTTGTTCCAGCCTTTGGCAATTTGGAGGCAAGCGGGCCCCACTTCCTCCCCAAGGAGGCATGGGACCTACTTTGAGTGGAAAGGCCCCTCACGGAGCTGAACCCAGGAAGGCACCCAGTCATGTCTGACACATTCCTGCATCCTGCTTCTTCATGAGCAATACCGCTATAAGCTAGGAATGTCTTTCCAAGGCTCAGAAAGGACAGGGGAGATGCATGGTGCTGCCTCTGGAATTTCGGTCCTCTGAGCAGACCTGGAGGTCTCCCCTTGAAGGAGCTAACCAGTTTCTTCCAAATACAGGCTTGCAAACACACACTGGGTGGCTGCCTCTTCTTCCCTGTAGGACGATCACTTTCCCCGCATCCTGTGAACTCTGCATCCAGCCTGCTGGAAAAGCGCTTCTTGGAGGTCATTTTTCAGGGACAATTTTCCCTGGAGCCCGGGGCCATAGGGAGGGCCCCATGCTCGCTGGGAAAGGCAGAGTCACATCCACAGTCTGTTCTACCCCTTTTGCCCTGTAGGAGAGCTCTAGTGAGCCTAGGTCTGTCAGGAAAATTCTTGGCTCCTATGGGGACACACCCTGTGTGTTAACCTGCATATCGGACCTAGGGGCCACAGGGCGCCTGTTCCTCTCGGGGGGACCCTGAAGTGGTGCGGCCCAGCAACAGCCTGAACATCCATCCGATTGCTCTTTTCTTCCTTCTGATAGAGCTAGCTTTGCTTCTCGCTTTGGCATTTCGGAAGCCAGGGGGAGCCCCACCGCTGTTGTCCTGGGGTCTATTGGAGGTACCGGGTCTATTGGACCCCAGCATGGCACTCGACCCCTCAGACACACTCCGCAGCCTCCTTCCCATGGGCAGGACTGTTCTGACCTAGAATGTGTTCCCAAGGCTCAGAAATGCAGGGAGACACACGGCCCTGACTCTGGAACTGAGGCCGTTGGAGCAGGCCTGGAGGTCTGACGTCTGAGACGCCAAACACTTGCTGCAAGATACAGGTGTGAAAACACACTCTCTGGGGCTGCCTTTCCTTCCTCCAAGGAAGAGAGCTTTTCCAGTCTCCTCCGTGCTGAGTCATACAAGGCTGCAAAGGTCTGGCTTAGAGGGCATTTCTCAGCGGCAATGGCCCCTGAGGCCCTGCACCCAGGGAGGGATCCTACCCTCCCAGGGGAAGTCAAAGCAAACCTCCAAACAGCTGTTCTCTCATGTTTCCTCTGCAGGAGGAGCTAGTGAGCCCAGGTCTGTCTGGAACGTTCTTGGATCCTGCGGGGGAAATCATCCTGGGAGGCCCCACCTGGATACCCAGTCGTAGGGGCTAAAATTCGCATTTTCCTTCCTTGGAGCCCTAACGCAGTACAGCCTAGCAACTGCTTGAAAATCCATCCTGTTGCTGTTTTCTTCCCTCTGACAGAGCGAGCTTTGCTCCCCATTTTGGGATTTCAGAAGCAAGGTGGTGGCCTGCAACTCCTTGCCTGGGGTCCATTGGAGGTGCAAGGTGCCCTCGACCCAGGTGACCCCAGCATGACACCTGGCCCCTCAGACACACTCCCGCAGCCTGCTTCCCCATGGGCAGGGCTGCTCTCACTTAGGAATGTGTTTGCAAGGCCAGGAACTGCAGGGAGACACAAGCCCCTGATTCTGGAATTGAGTCTGTTGGAACAGGCCTGCAGGTCTTCTGTCTAACAAGCCAAACACTTGCTGCAAGATACAGGCCTGAAAACACACTCTTGGGCTGCCTTTCCTTCCTCCAAGGAAGAGAGTTTTCTCAGCCTCCTGTGGGCTGAGAGTCCACACAGGGCTGAAAAGCACTTGCTGGGAGATTACTTTTTCATTGGCCATGGCCCCTGAGGCCCTGTGCTCAGGGAGGGCTCCCTCCCTCCCAGGGAAAGTCAAAGGAAGCTCCAAACGGCTGTTCAATCATGTTTCTGAGAGAGTCATTGCCAAGGCAGGTTTCTAAGAAGTTCAAGGGTCCCCAAGGAGAGAGGGGTCTAGAATTCTCAAGGAGGAAGAAAGGACAAACTGTTTTTCCCTCTACATTCCTTAGATTATATAACAATCATGCATCCTTCTTGAGGACTGGTCTCTGGAAAAAAACCTTCTGGCTAATCCTGTTATCTTAAAATGTCAATTATGGGAGTAGGTCTAGTGAGTCTTTACAACTCCAGACATTCTTTTGTTCGTTGTCATAACTTATTGGAGAGTATATAACTCCATTACTAACACTAGCAAGGGGGTACGCTTTCTGCCCTTGTAATGTCTCTGTCAGAAGCTTTCTCTATCTCCTTTATCCTTTAATAAAACTCTATTGCACAAAAGCTCTGAGCAATCAAGCCTCGTCTTGGGCCCTGGATGAATTCTTCTCCTCCATAAGCCAAGAATCCCAGCATCTTTTCGTGGTTCAGCAACAATATTTCATTTCCTCTGCAGGAGAGAGCTAGTGAGCTTAGGTCTGTCTGGAACATTCTTGGATCCTGTGGGGAAAATATCCTGTGCACACATCTGGATACTGGGCCTAGAGGCCAAAATTTGCATTTCTTTCCCGGGGAGCCTAACGTGGTGTGACTTAGCAACTGCTTGAAAATCCATCCCATTGCTGTTTTCCTCCTTCTGACAGAGCTAGCTTTGTTCCCTGCTTTGGGATGTCTCAACCGAAGGGCCGGTCCATAGCTACTCGCCTGGGGCCCATTGGATGTGCAAGGTGCCCTCGACTAGGTGACCCTAGCATGGCACTCAGCCCGCTCAGACACACTCCCGAGGCTTCTTTCTCATGGGAAGCACTGCTCAACCTAGGAATGTGTCTGCAATGCTTGGAAAGTGCAGTGAGACACACAGCCCTGACTCTGCAATTGAGGCCCTCAGAGCAAGCCTGCAGCTCTGATGTCTGAGAAGCAAAACACTTGCTGCAAAGAGAGGCCTGAAAACACACTCTCTGTGGATGACTTCCTTCCTCTAAGGAAGATAGTTTTCCCAGTCTCCTGCTTCCTGAATGTCACACAGCTGGAATGCGCTTGCTTGGAGGTCGTGATTCAGTGGCAAATGACCCTGAGGCCCTTTGCCCAGGGAGGGCTCCCACACTCACAGGCAAATCAAAGCAACTTCCAAGTGAGTCAGCTCTTCACATCAAGTGGCCAAAGTATTGGAGTTTCAGGTTCAGTATTAGTCCTTCCAATGTATATTCAGACCTGATTTCCTTTAGGATGGAGTGGTTGTGTCTCCTTGTAGTCTAAGCGACCTACAAGCATCTTCTCCAACACCACAGTTCAAAAGCATCCAATTTTCAGCTGTCACTTTCTTTATAGTACATCTTTCATATCCATCCATGACATATGGGAAAAACCATAGCCTTGACTGGATGGATCTTTGTTGGCAAAGCAACGTCTCGGCTTTTTAATATGCTGTCTATTTTGGTCATCACTTTTCTTCCAAGTCATAAATATGTTTTAAGTTCATGGAGGCAGCCATCACCTGCAGTGATTTCCAAGCCCCCAAAAATAGTCTGCTGCTGTTTCCAATGTTTTCCCATCTATTTGCCATGAAGTGATGAGACTGGATGCAATGATTTTAGTTTTCTGAATGCTGAGCTTTAAGCTAACTTTTTCACTCTCCTCTTTCACTTTCTTCAGGAGACTCTTTAGTTCTTCTTCACTTTCTGCCATAAGGGTGGTGTCATCTGCATATCTGAGATTCTTGATATTTCTCCCAGCAATCTGGATTCCAGCGTGTGCTTCCTCCAGCCCAGTGTTTCTCATGATGTACTCTGCATATAAGTTAAATAAGCAGGCTGACAATATACAGCCTTGACATATTCCTTTTCCTATTAAGAACCAGTCTGTTGTTCCATGTCCAGTTCGAACTGTTTCTTCCTGACCTGCATACAGGTTTCTCAAGAGACAGGTCAGGTGGTCTGGTATTCCCATCTCTTTCAGAATTTTTCCCAGTTTATTGTGATCCACACAGTCAAAGGCTTTGGCATAGTCAATAAAGCAGAAATAGATGTCTTTTTTTCTGGAACTCTCTTGCTTTTTTGAATGATCCAGTGGATGTTGGCAGTTTGATCTCTGGTTTCTCTGCATTTTTTAAATCCCTCTTGAACATTTGGAAGTTCACAGTTCATGTGAACTTGGAGAATTTGAGCATTACTTTACTAGTGTGTGAGATGAGTGCAATTGTGCAGCACCTTGAATATTTTTGTCATTGCCTTTCTTTGGGATTGGAATGAAAACTGACCTAATGACTAGATGTTTTCAATTGCATATGCTGAAAGAACTGGCTGTTGCAGTTTTTGAAGAAAAAAAAATCATTTTAACCCATTTTCTCTGAAGTGCAAGGCATATCATGGCCATCCCTGAATCATAAAATCACCTTTTCTTTATGTAGTCATAGTTTCATGCCTAAATTATTATGCCAACTCGTGCTCAAATGGACTCTGATGTCAGGGGCAGATCAACTAATAAAAAGCTTGGATTGTCCCTCTGGAGGAAAGTGAAATCTTGGTCCCACGAGAAGAATCTGAAGGGTTAAGGGAACTTGCAAGAGTGGGGAAAGCTTAGTCCATCCAACATGTACCAAAATCTTAAATAAGGCTTATTTACTTTACCGAAGTAAAAAAACAGATGATGAAAACAATTATAAATCAATGAAAGGTAAAGAAATTCATAGTCTGTTATCAAAAATTGCATTCTAAGAAAACTTTGTTCTCTTAACCTAGAGAGGAGACTAAATTCCATCTGCTACCAGCTTACCAGAAGACAAACAAACAAACAAACAAATTATCGGTAAGCTTAAAAAAAAGTATATTCCATATATCTTGAAGTAGCAGTATTTCTGCAAAGGCATCAGTGTGAAACCATAGAGGACATGGTTAAAACCTGATTAAATAGAATTGACAATGTAATCTGGTCACTGCTGCGACTTGAAATGCTTTAATATGATAACTGGAATTATAACTGACAGCATTTGACCAGGACATATCAGATTTTCACGGATGTCACATATTTCTAGATATCTATATTAGGAACTGAAGGATCTTTGAACCTAGGAAAGAAAACAACAGTCTCAAAGGCCCTTGCTGAATCATCTATCAGCAAGGAATGTCTTTGCAAGGATCGCAAAGTGAAGGGAAATTACACCGACCTGCCTCTGCAACTTCGGTCCTCTGAGCAGATCTGGAGGTCTCCCTTTGTATAAGCTAACCTGTTCCTTCCAAATAGAGGTTTGCAACACAAAAACAAGTGGCCGCCTATTCTTCCCGAAGGAGGCTCTCTTTCCCCACATCCTGCGAACTCCCTTTCCCAGCCTCCTGGAAAAGCGCTTCTTGCAGTTCCTTTCAGAAAATCCTATGGACGGAGAAGCCTGGTAGGCTGCAGTCCGTGGGGTCGCTGAGGTCGGACACGACTGAGCGACTGCACTTTCATTTTCACTTTCATGCATTGGAGAAGGCAATGGCAACCCACTTACTGTTCTTGCCTGGAGAATCCAGGGACGGGGGAGCCTAGTGGCTACGTCTATGGCGTCGCACAGAGTCGAACACGACTGAAGCAACTTACAGCAGCAGTAGCAGCAGGTCTTTCTTAGGGCAGTTATCCCTGAGATTGGGACCTGGAAAGGCAGAGCCACCTCCACACACACGTCTTTTCTGTCCCTTTCCTCTGGAGGAGAGCTCTAGTGAGCCTAGGTCTGTCAGAAAAATTCTTGGCTTTGACGGATCACACCCGGTGTGTGAACCTGCATACCCGACCTAGGGGCCACAGGGCACCTGTTTTGCTCGAGTGGTCCTGGAGGGGTGCAGCATAGCAAGAGCTTAAAAATCCATCCAATTTGTCTTTTTTTTTTTTTACCTCGAGAGAACGAGTTTGCTCCACCTCACCCTTTGGCAGTGTGGAGGGAAGAGGGCACAACCCTCTCCCAAAGGGACATAGGGCCTACCAGGAGAGAAAGGCCCCTTGAGGAGCTGAGCCCAGGTAGGCAGCCAGTGATGTCAACACACTCCCGCTGGCTTGCTTCTTCATGGCACTCCCACGATCTGCTAGGAATGTCTTTTGCAAGGATCTCAAAGGGAAGGGGAGATAACATGGCCCTGTCTTCTGGAACTTCAGTCCTCTGAGCAGATCTGGAGGTCTTGAGTTGTAATAAGCAAAACCCTGTTCCTTCCAAATAGAGGCTTGCAAACACACACCCCCGGTGGTTGCCTCTTCTTCGCCCGAAGAAGTCTTTCTTTCCCCACATGCTGCGAACTCCCTGTCCCAACCTCCAAGAAATAGCGCTTCTTGCCATTCCTTTCTTAGAGGCAGTTATCTCTGAGCTGGGGGGCTGTAGGGAGTAGCCCCACACTCACAGGGAAAGGCAAAGACTCCTCCATACATCTCCTCTATCCCCTTTGCTCTGGAGGAGAGCTCTAGTGAGCCTAGGTCTTTCAGGAAAATTCTTGCTTGGACAGGATCTCACCCTGTTTGTGAACCTGCATACCCAACCAGGGGCCACAGAGCACCTGTTTCAGTAAAGTGGGCCCTGAAAGGTGCCAGCCTAGCAAGAGCTTGAAAAATCCATTCAATTGCTGTTTTTTGTACCTCTGACAGAGCGAGCTTGGCTCCACCCTTTGGCAGTGAGGAGAAAAGAGGCATGACACCCTCCCCAAGGGGACATGGGCCTACTTCGAGAGGAAAGGCCCCTTGTGGAGATGAGGCCAGGAAGGCACACAGTCGTGTCAAACACACCTCCCACTGCTTGCTTCTTCAGGGGCACTCCCGCTATCAGCTAGGAATGTCTTTGCAATGATCACAAAGGGAAGGGGAGATACAGGCCCTGCTTCTGGACCTCCGGTGCTCTGAGCAAATCTCGAGGTCTCCCGTTGTTTGTCAAGGTCAAGGTCAAGTTCAAGTTCAAGGTCAAGTTGAAGTTCAAGGTCAAGGAGTTCAAGTTCATGGTAAAGGTCAAGTTCAAGTTCAGGTTCAAGGTCAAGGTCAAGTCAAGGTCAAGATCAAGTTCAAGTTCAAGGTCAAGGTCAACTTCAAGGTTCAAGGTCAAGGTCAAGTTCAGGGTCAAGTTCAAGGTTAAGGTTAAGTTCTAAGTCAAGTTAGTCAAGGTCCAAGTCAAGCGTCAAGTCAAGTTCAAATTCAAGGGCAAGGCAAGGCCCAGCCAAGGCCAAGGCAAGGGCAAGGGCAACGCCAGGGCAAGGCCAAGCCCAGGCAAGGCAAAGGCCAAGGCACCAAAGCGAAGCCCAAACCCCGTAACGCCTGACAAAAGGCAGAAGCCACTAGGCCCCTGCGCAGAGGAAGCCACTAAAGCAGCAAGGCCACAGAGCTCCCCGACTCCCATTCCCACAGGAAGATATGAGGATAAAGCGGCCTCATCCCAGCACAGCACCTGCTCCACACCACCCAACCCGGCCCCCGCCCCGCAGCACGCCCCCTGAAACAACACTGTCTTCCCAGAAAAGAGAACGGAGAAGCCATGCGTGTGCCAAAGGAGCAAGATGAACGAACGATGCCAGGCCCTCCGAATTTGGGCACACCTGACGCCTCGGAACCCCGGGCCTGGCCGATGGGTCCCCGCCGTTCTCGGGTGGGAGGGGGGTCAACACGTTGGCCGAGAGCCTTGCCCAGGCCACCCGCAAATCCCCTGAGATGTGATCCGACCACCAGGGACTGAGGGCAAACGTACTGCTTGAGGTGCTGGAGGAGCCGGACGAAGCCATGGTGGAGAGGCACCACGGGCATGCTGCAGACTGCTGCCGAGTGGGTGGGGACCCAGCAGCTCAGGACTCTGGAAAGCGGGAGGCGGCTCCGCCCCCCATTGACGTCAATAAGGTTTGGGTGGGTAGATGGAGGGGCCGCCCCTGGCCTCTTTCCAAGCAGAGACCCTGGACGGAGTCCCGTGGAGTGAGTGGGCTTTTTCCCGGGCACGGCTGTGCCCCGGACCGCCAAGATCCCCGTTGGGGTGGCGGGGCAGTTCGGGGGCTTTGGTTTGTGGCCCTCCCTCTCAGCGGGGGGTGGGATCAATCCCGGGTGGATCAATCAGGGGCCCTCAGCAGTGCCAAGGGAGCTCACCGCCCAGGAAACGCCCCTAGGTCCCTTTGAATTGGCCACCAACGCCCCCTTCCCAGCCTGCCTTGCTCTGGATTTCCCGCCTTTTCACATTCCACAGGTCCCTGGGCCTCGACTGTCCCCCGCTGGCTCCTCTGAGGCATTCTGGGACACCAGACGCTCTCTCCAGCGCCTCCACCTAGATCCCTCGCTGTCCTCGCCTCTGTTTCCCCCTGCCCCCTCCCCAAACTCCTCCGTGGGCTCTTGGCGTCCATTCCCTACAGCAGTCCCAGAGTGCCACCCCGAGGGCTTTGAGTTGCCTGGAGCCCAAGGCTCCGGCCAGCGACCTGAGGGCCAGCGTCTGGACTGGCAGCTAATGCCATTTGGGGCTTTTCTCACGTGGAGCCTGAGGGCCCGCATATCCACGGGCAACCCCCAGCGCGAGTGCCCTGGAGATACCCGACCAAGGGGACAGTGTACCCCTACTGTGGGGAAGGAGGTTCCTGTTTTCCCTGCACTGGTTCGACTTTCACGCCGAGGATCGATCACACCATGGTGGCAAGTGGAATAGCCCTGAGAGAAAGCCTCATGGGAAGACTCGAGGGAAAGCCACAGATCCCTTGATCCACGGGACGGGAAGCGAGACACTGCTGCTACCGTCAGGAGGAAAGCGCACGTGCATGACCCACTCGAGCCGAGGACTGACGCCACTTGGGAGACTCCAGAAGTACGCCAAGATCCATGTCAGCACTGGAGAGCAATCCTCAGGTTCCGGTCCCGACTCCACACAAGGACTTAGGCCCCGGCATCGACAGGAGAGGAATCCTGAGAGGGCCCCTAGCACCTCGCATGGGGACTGGCCTTTCCTGAGGTCACCAGAGCGGGTCCCTGAGGTCTCTGTCGAAACTCCGAGAGCACCTGCGCAACTGGAGAAAATCCAGGAGGTTCTCCCCTCCAGGCGAGATGAGGCCCATTTCCGCTGAGGCGTCTCGAGGCTAATCACAACTAACCTCTGAACTTCCAAAGGGTCCTTCACACCCTTGCTGCAAGTCAAGAAGTTCTCCGACATACCCATCTCCACTCGAGAGGAAGGACGAGGGTCCCGCCCACATCCAGTGGAGCCCCGTTTCCGCCTCGTAGCTCGAGAAGAGGGATCCTTTCCCTTCGTCTTCGGGAAAGAATTCCAGGCCTTCGCGTCGCATATCAAGAGGAGGCGCTTTCAACAGGAAAGACGAGAGGAACTCCAGGGCCTTGCCAGCATTCTAAGAGTCCCCCAGATGTCTAAGTCCATTCAGGAAGAACCTGTTTTCCCTGCACTGCCTCGACGTCCACGCCGAGGATCGACTCACACCACCGTGGCACGTGGGACAGCCCTGTTGGAAAGCCTCGTGGGAAAGCCTCAATGGAAAGCGACAGATCCCTTGATCCACACGTCAGCAAGCGTGACACTGCTGCTACAGCTCGTGAGGAAATGGCAGGTGCATGCCCCACACGAGATGAGGAATGACTCCCCTGGCGAGACTCCAGAAGTACGGAAAGATTCATGTCAGCAATGGAGAGGCATCCTCAGGGTTGGCCCGACTCCAAAAAGGTCTTAGGCCCCGGCATCGACGGGAGAGGAATCCCGAGAGGCTCCAGAGCAACTCGCTTGGGGACTGGCCTTTCCTGAGGCCACCAGAGCGGTCCCTGAGGTCCCGTCTTAAGTTGAGAGCACCTGCAACAACTCGAGAAAATCCAGGAGGTTCTCCCCTCCAGGCGAGATGAGGCCCATTTCCGCTGAGGCGTCTCGAGGATAATCACACCTAATATCTGGAACTTCCAAAGGGTCCTTCACACCCTTGCTGCAACTCAAGAAGTTTCCCGACATACCCGTCTCCACTCGAGACGAAGCACGAGAGTCCCGCCCACATCCAGAGGAGCCCCGTTTCCGCCTCATAGCTAGAGAGGAG
>NW_017217259.1:0-12653 GCF_001704415.2 Capra hircus | reverse complement strand
CCACCAGAGCGGGTCCCTGAGGTCCCCGTCGTAAGTCGAGAGCACATGCCGCAACTCGAGAAAATCCAGCAGGTTTCTCCCCTCCAGGCGAGATGAGGCCCGTTTCCGCTGAGGCATCTCGAGCTAATCACACCTAACATCTGAACTTACAAAGGGTCTTTCACACCCTTGCTGGCAACTGAAGAAGTTTCCCGACATAGTCTCCACTCGAGAGGAATCACGAGAGTCACGCCCTCATCCAGAGGAGCCCCGTTTCCGCCTCCTAGCTAGATAGGAGGGATCCTTCCCCTGCGTGGTCGGGAAAGAATTCCGGCGTTTCCGTCGCATCCCAAGAGGAGGCGCTCTCCACAGGAAAGGCGAGAGGAACTCCAGGGTCATGCCACCATTCCCAGAGTCCCCCAGATGTCTCAGTCCATTCCAGGGAAACCTGTTTTTCCTGCGCCTTCGAATTTCAAGCCGAGGATCGACTCACACCACGGTGGCACGTGGGACAGGCCCTGTGGGAAAGCCTCCTGGGCAAGCCTCGAGGGAAAGACACAGATCCCTTGATCCACGTGAAGGGAAGCGTGACACAGCTGCTACAGCCCGAGAGGAAATCGCACGTGCATGCCCCAATTCGAGACGATGACTGACTCCCCTGGGATACTCCAGAAGTACCCCAAATCCATGTCAGCATTGGAGAGGAATCCTCAGGTTCTGGCACGACTCCAAACAAGGTCTTAGGTCCCGGCATCAACGGAGAGGAATACCGAGAGGCACCGAACAACTCGTATGGGGACTGGCCTTTCCTGAGGCCACCAGAGCGGGTCCCAGGGTCCCGACGTAAGTCAAGAGCACCTGCCGCAAACTCGAGAAAATCCAGGAGGTTCTCCCCTCCAGGCGAGATGAGGCCCATTTCCGCTGAGGCATCTCGAGGCTAATCACACCTACCTCTGGAAATTCTAAAGGGTCCTTCACACCCTTGCTGCAACTCAAGAATTTCCCCGACATACCCGTCTCCACACGAGAGGAAGCACGAGAGTCCCGCCCACATCCAGAGGAGCCCCGTTTCTGCCTCTTTGCTTGAGAGGAGAGATCCTTTCCCTGCATGGTCGGGAAAGAATTCCCGCGTTCCCGTCGCATCTCAAGTGGAGGCGCTCTCCACAGGAAAGGCGAGAGGAACTCCAGGGTCGTGGCACCATTCCAGAGTCCCCCAGATGTCTCAGTCCATTCCAGGGATACCTGTTTTCCTGCACTGCCTCGACTTTCAAGCCGAGGATCGACTCACACCAATGTGGCTCGTGGGACAGCCCTGTGGGAAAGCCTTGTGGGAAAGCCTCGAGGGAAAGCCTCGAGGGAAAGCCACAGATCCCTTGATCCAAGCGAAGGGAAGCATTACACTGCTGCTACAGCTCGGGAGGAAAGCGCAAGTGCAAGCCCCCACTCGAGACGAGGACTGACTCCCCTGGGGAGACTCTAGAAATACCCCAAGGTCCATGTCAGCACCGGAGAGGAATCCTCAGGTTCCGGCACAGAATCCACACAAGGTCTTAGGCCCCGGCATCGACAAGAGAGGAATCCCGAGATGCCCCCGACCAACTCGCTGGGGACTGACCTTTCCTGAGGCCAACAGAGCGGGACCCTGAGGTCTCCATCATAAGTCGAGAGCACTTGCCGCAACTCGAGAAAATCCAGGAGGTTGTCCCCTCCAGGCGAGATGAGGCCCATTTCCGCTGAGCGTCTCGAGGCTAATCACACCTAACCTCTGGAACTTTCCAAAGGGCCCTTCACACCCTTGCTGCAACCAAGAAGTTCCCCGACATACCCGTCTCCACTCGAGAAGAATCACGCGAGTCCCTCCCTCATCCAGAGGAGCGCCCGTTTCTGCCTCCTAGCTCGAGAGGAGGGTTCTTTCCCTGCGGTGGTCGAGAAAGAATTCCCGGCGTTCCCCGTCGCATCTCAAGAGGGAGGCGCTCTCCACAGGAAAGGCGAGAGGAACTCCAGGGTCGTGCCACCATTCCAAGAGTCCCTCAGATGTCTCAGTCCGTTCCAGGGAAACCCATTTTTCCCTGCACTGCCTCGACTTTCAAGGCGAGGATCGACTCTCACCCACGGTGGCCACGTGGGACAGCTTGTGGGAAAGCCTCGTGGGAAAGCATCGTGGGAAAGCCTCGAGGGAAAGCCACACATCCCTTGATCCACGTGAAGGGAAGCGTTACACTGCTGCTACAGCTGGGGAGGAAAGCGCACGTGCATGCCCCCACTCGAGAGGAGGACTGACTCCCAAGGGGAGACTCAGGAAGTACCGCAAGATCCATGTCAGCACTGGAGAGGAATCCTCAGGTTCCGGCACCCGACTCCACACAAGGTCTTAGGCCCGGCATCGACAGGAGAGGAATCTCGAGAGGCCCCCGAGCAACTCGCTTGGGGACTGGCCTTTCCTGAGGCCACCAGAGCGTGTCCCTGACGTCCCCGTCGTAAGTCGAGAGGAAAACTGCCGGCAACTCGAGAAAATCCAGGAGGTTCTCCCCTCCAGGCGAGATGAGGCCCATTTCCGCTGAGGCTTCTCGAGGCTAATCACACCTAACCTCTGGAACTTCCAAAGGGTCCTTCACACCCTTGCTGCAACTCAAGAAGTTCCCCGACATACCCGTCTCCACTCGAGAGGAAGCACGAGAGTCCCGCCCACATCCATAGGAGCCCCGTTTCCGCCTCCTAGCGCGAGAGGAGGGATCCTTTCCCTGCCTGGTCTGAAAAGAATTCCTGGCGTTCCTGTGGCATCTCAAGCATGAGGTGCTCTCCACAGGAAAGGCCAGAGGAACTCCAGTGTCGTGCCACCATTCCCAGAGTCCCCCAGATGTCTCCGTCCAATCCAGGGACACCTGTTTTCCCTGCACTGCCTCAGACTTTCAAGCCGAGGATCGACTCACTGCACCAGTGACACGTGGGACAGCCCTGTGGGAAAGCTCTAGGGAAAGCCACAGATCCCTTGATCCACTCGACGGGAAGCGTGACACGGCTGCTAGAGCTGGGGAGGAAAGCGCACGTGTATTCCCCCACTCGAGACGTGGACTGACTCCCCTGGGGAGACTCCGAAATTACCCCCAAGATCCATGCCAGCCCTGGAGAGGAATCCTCAGGTTCCGCAAACGACTCCACACAAGGTCTTAGGCCCCGGCATCGACGGGAGAGGAATCCCGATAGGCCCCGAGCAACTCGCATGGGGACTGGCCTTTCCTGAGGCCATGAGAGCGGGTCCCTGAGGTCCACGTCGTAAGTCGAGAGCACCTGCACAACTCGAGAAATCAGGAGGTTCTACCTTCCAGGCGAGATGAGACCCATTTCCGCTGAGGTGTCTCGAGGCTAATCACACCTAACCTCTGGAACTTCCAAAGGGTCCTTCACACCCTTGCTGCAACTCAAGAAGTTCCCTGACATACCCGTCTCCACTCGAGAGGAAGCACGAGAGTCCGGCCCACATCCAGAGGAGCCCCGTTTCCCCCTCCTAGATCGAGAGGAGGGATCCATTCCCTGCGTGTTCAGGAAAGAATTCCCGTCGATCCCGTCGCATCTCAAGAAGAGGCGCTCTCCACAGGAAAGGCGAGAGGAACTCCAGGGTCGTGCCACCATTCCCAGGGTCCTTCAGATGTCTCAGTCCATTCCAGGGAAAACTTTTTTCCCTGCACTGCCTCGACTTTCAAGCTGAGTATCGACTCTCACCACGGTGGCACGTGGGACAGCTTTGTGGGAAAGACTCAAGGGAAAGCCTCTTGGGAAAGCCTCGAGGGAAAGCCACAGATCACTTAATCCACGCGAAGAGAAGCGTGACAGTGCTGCTGCAGCTGGGGAGGAAAGCGCACGTGCATGCCCCCACTCGAGACGAGGACTGACTCCCCAGGGGAGACTCAGGAAGTACCCCAAGATCCATGTCAGCACTGGAGAGGAATCCTCAGGTTCTGGCACCTGCTGCGAGCCAGTGTGAGGAATCCCGCCCGTGACAAGGTCATGAGGAAGGAAGCTGACATACGCAAGGCGTGCTCAGACTTCAGGGACCCCTCTGCAAATTCCTTAGCACGTACCCCAACAAAAATCTGCCGGCTTTTGTGCTCTGCTTTTCCACTCTTCTGACATTTTCTGGAAAAATTCAATTCAGGGCTTTAGTCTTCTGCATTTGAAAGAGTGTTTCAATCCAAAAACCCCTCCGATGGCTTTCTAGCCTGCCTGCAGGACTCGTACAGCTGCGCATGTGATTGTTTGAGGCCTCCTGACCGCATTAGGCACAGGAAGCTTAAAACATCCTAGGAATGCAGGAGCTTCCGAGGAGTCAAAATCTTTAGAATAGGACTGATTAATGGTTTCATTTTTTGGGTCAATGCTTGCTGCCAAATTTTCATATCCTTTATTTTTAGATATAGTTGGTATATAGAAAAACAAGTAGTAAACCTGGTATTAGCAACATTAGATCTTTGAGTTAAGTACCTTCTTTGTTATATCCCACTGCACCTTTGTTCTATAGAGATGTAACTTTAATGCTTTAAGGAGATGCAGATTAAAAAAAAAAACACTTCAGGGGAAACAAAATTAACATTCATTAAGGAAGAGAGCCAAAAAGTGTTAACAAGTCTCTTGGCCAAAAGATAATGTAAATCACCTGAGACCTTTTGTATACAAAATGATATACGGAAAGAATCTGGGTTGCGAACGCTACATAATTTTGTGTTACCCATTGATCTCCGTGTTTTATCAAAAGTATAAAAGGCCTTCTGAACAATAAAGGATGGGGGCCAGTTTCTCGAACTAGTCTCTCGGCCTGGTTTCTTGGGACTCTGGCTCCCCCCATGTCTCTCTCTCTCTCTTCTTCTCTCCCCTTCCCTCTCTCTGCTCTTTACTTTAACTTCAGGCTGAATCTCCATCTGGGGCGCGGAGGCTCGCCAGGTCTACTTACTTGCCCCGGCTGTTAAGACCCGCACGAAAGGAAGCTTAAGGCGAGGCACCCTTAGATATTCAAGCGGGCGCCGGTGGCCCAACGTACATGGTGCAAATTCCTTGTCTGGAATTTTATTGGCCTTCCGCGTAAACCAAGCTATTCAGCCCTCTTCCTCCACTTAATCTTCTTACTACACTATAGTTTCTTAATCTAATCTTACATTAATAAACAAACAAGTCTTTCCACGCCAACGCCGTCCACCCTTCGAATTCCCTGGATCCACCGGGGCTGGACCCCGGCAAGTGGTGCCCGGAACAGGCTATTCGAAGGTAGGTTCCTCGGAGCAAAAGCTCCCCCCGGAGCACTCTCTGTTGCTCCCCCCGGAGCACTCTCTGTTGCTCCCCCCGGAGTGACTTAATCACTCCCCCCGGAGTACTTTCGGGTACTCCCCCAGTGTTGAGTGTTTGGGACGGCTAGGACCCCACTCAGGGTGCTGCGGACCCCCCTGTAGGATAGACAGGGTGAGGACGAGTGGGAAGTGTTCAAGGGTTTAAGAGAAACCTGGTGCTCTAGAGGTTGAAAAGAAACCTGCTATCTTAGGGTTTAAAACAAAACCCCCCTTGGCTAAGGTAAAACCTTTTTGTCAAGGCAGACTTTTCTATAACTCTTAATTTTCTGACACGGGTAACAATGACTCAAAACAATGACACCTCTTTATACAAGTAATTTTGTAACTGTTAAACAAAAAAGACAAATTAAAGATTAAAAGGCTAGTGTTATGAGACCAATGTCCTTGGTTTCCAGAAAAGAGATTTAGATACTTGGATAAAGGTAATAAAACAGCTGAAAACTAATTATACTTTGCATGGGCCTGTAAATGCTTTTGCTCTGTAAAATATTATTTCAAATGTTCTGGACCCCCGTCATGAGGCTGTTAGTTAGATAGCCTATGGGAGAGACTATAGCAGTGGATCGTAGTGGGTCTCCACCTATTACGCAGATCATATTTTCTGCCATTGGCAAACAAAAGGAGAGAGACTGTACTCTTCCTCCCGAGGAAGGAGGGTGCTTATAGGACGCAGCGGCCGAGCGCCCTGGAGAGCCCCCTCCCCCTCTACACAAACCAAACCTTTAAAAAAGTTGTCTTATTTAAGGCGACCACTGCAACCTCTGCTTGCGCCTTCCCAGGGCTTAAGAACTCCCCACTTTATATCCAAAGCCTCCCAGAACATTGCTTAAGTTTGAAAACGATAGTGACAATATTTTCGAGCAAAAGAGCTTTTAAAACAGAGCTTGCTCCTTGCATAAAATCCCCTCAGGAGGGGCCTCACCCAACAAAAAAAAAAAAAAAAGAAAAAGGAAGAAAAACAGGAAAAAAAAAGAAAAATATTCGTAATAAAAAGGACTTTACAAATGCAAAATGTTTCTCTTGAGGCCAAATAGAACATTTTTTGCCAAAATGTCTTGCTAAACAGAGATAACAAGCCGTACCAAACAACCCCAGGTAGCTCAGGCCTGGACCTCAGTTCCACCACCTTAATAATAATAGCTCCTGACTCAGATTCCAGTGGCTAGTCCCCTGCCTGAGGACATTGTAAGACTTGTGCTGGGGCATAGCTTGCTTTCTTTTCAAAAAATTTCGGTAGTGTCTTGTGTAGTAAATTCTGATTATACTAAAAAAATTGAAGTTTTGATATCGCCACCTGCTAAAACTGTGCAATTAAAATTAAAAAATAGCACAGCTTTTGCTTTTACCTTATTACCAGACAGAAAAACCAGACAAAAAAAGCCCCAGAGGATCTAGATCTAGCTTTTTGGGTGCAAAAAATTGCAGCTTCTAGGCCTTTAAAAGATTTTTTAAAGATATAAAATGTCATGGCTGTTAGACAATAGACAAAACGTTTCTTACATTGCTGAGAGACTAGCGCAGCTCCTGGCCAACATATACTACTGAAAAGGAGTTGGTGGGATTAGAAAAGGTGGTATGCAGGATAAAAATGCTATAGAGTAAGAGGTGAGAGAGAGTTTAAAACCTTGGTGAATAGTGAGCTCCCCGTTGCTGGAAGTATTCAAGCTAAGATTAAATGGTTACTTGTCATCTAAAAGGCTATAGACCAGATTTGGGTTATAAAAAGATCATTAAAAAAGCTTTTCTTGCTTCTTATATTTGGGTCTGCCAAAAGTTTTAAAACTGATAATGTCCTTTTAAAGCTGCTGAGAGATTGTTTACTAACTTTAAATGATTTCCAAAAATTATTAGGTGATATTAATTGGATATGCCCACATTTAAAACTGACTTTTGTAGATTTAAAGCCTTTTGTTTGATTGCTGAAAAATAACAATCCTAATCCCAGTTCTAAGAAAAAGTTGACTAGTGTGACACAGTTGGCTTTCGTTAAAGTGAATGAGGCTTTAAATGATCAGTTAATTAAGATTAATATTGCCAAAAAAGGAGATTAAATTATTCTTGCCACAAAATGTATACCTACAGGATGCTTGTGACAAGAAGGCCCATTGGTTCCATCTAATGACCCCCCAAAAAATAGTTTTATCTTATCCCAACTTGGTGGAACAATGGCCTCTGCCTAAGAAAAAAATTACTGCCATATTAATTTAAAAGATTAATTCAAGCATACTGATTTATTAAATTGTTTAGTAAAGAGCCATCAAAAATTGTAATTCCATATAACAAAAAACAACTTGATGCTTTTCAAATGTTTGATGATTGGCAGATTGCTATAGGAAATTCTTGTGATCAGATCTTGCATCATTTACCCTCACGTGCTTTGTTAATTCAAAAATTAAAAAAGGAGAAATTAAGTATAGTTTTCCCCCATCAGATTTTACAACATGTTCTCTTTGTAATAAGTTAAATGCTGATTCGTTTGGAACAGTAAAATAAAAAGCCATTGGTAAAGCAAAAAGATCTCCAGATAACAAAAAGATCCCGACCCAGAATTTGCTGCGGGTCGAGGAAGTGTTTATATTTTTTCCACAGGGTGCAGATTCGTCAATTTGGATCCCGGACAGACTGATTCGCCACAAAAGAAAAAGGGAACTTCTCTGCCGCCACCGCCGCGGGAAACAGCCGTGCACCAAAAGCTGCGGGCGGGGCCAGCCTGACTGACGGAACCCAGTGCACCGCACTCGCAGCCCCGTAACAGCGCCAGTGTCAGAGGGCGGGGTGAAGGCCGCTGCTCCCACCGGCAGAAGAGGCAAAAGAAACATCAAGATCCCGGCGGGACTAACAGCTGCTGCAGCGCAAACTCCAACCAGAAAATGACTCTATTTACTCTATTTTGGCTTGTCTATCCTCTCCTTATGTTCTTCTTTTCACCAATGATTCCAGAAAACTTAAGGTACCTAATGTAGCGACTTGTGAACCATGGATGTTTTCATCTTGTTTAACTCCTCAAAGTAATGTCTGCTCTTTTGTGGTTTTAAAGATGTCCTGTAACTGTAACAACTTATTGATATGATAATTATGTTCTTGCTGTGTTACAATAACTGTTATTGTTACTTGGGAGCGGTCATTGACTCAACAAGTGTAAATGCCCAATATGTTAAAAAATCAAGTTTTAGGTGTTTTGGAACAGCTCAGATATTAGTTTAGACTTAGGGAAACTGCATAACCAGATTCAGACCTTGGAACACTCCCGATTAGATTTTACCACCGCAGGAGAAGCCAATGACTTTTTCCACACTTTCTCTAACTTCATTTCTGGAAAGACTATTCTGTCTACTCTTTATAATCTTGCTCCTCGTAATCATTCTTCCCTGTATTGTCTAGATTCTTCGGCAGAGCATTCGGAATCTCGCGACCAAACTGCACCTGATTTTAAACATAAATAATTAATTATTTAAAATAAAAAAGGGTGAGATGCTGGGAGCCAGTGTGAGGAATCCCGCCCGTGACAAGGTCATGAGGAAGGAAGCTGACATACGCAAGGCGTGCTCAGACTTCAGGGACCCCTCTTCAAATTCCTAAGCACGTACCCCAACAAAAATCTGCCGGCTTTTGTGCTCTGCTTTTCCACTCTTCTGACATTTTCTGGAAAAAGTCAATTCAGGGCTTTAGTCTTCTGCATTTGAAAGAGTGTTTCAATACAAAAACCCCTCCGATGGCTTTCTAGCCTGCCTGCAGGACTCGTACAGCTGCGCATGTGATTGTTTGAGGCCTCCTGACCGCATTAGGCACAGGAAGCTTAAAACATCCTAGGAATGTAGGAGCTTCCGAGGAGTCAAAATCTTTAGAATAGGACTGATTAAAGGTTTCATTTTTTGGGTCAATGCTTGCTGCCAAATTTTCCTATCCTTTATTTTTAGATATAGTTGGTATATAGAAAAACAAGTAGTAGATCTGGTATTAGCAACATTAGATCTTTGAGTTAAGTACCTTCTTTGTTATATCCCACTGCACCTTTGTTCTATAGAGATGTAACTTTAATGCTTTAAGGAGATGCAGATTAAAAAAAAAAAAACACTTCAGGGGAAACAAAATTAACATTCATTAAGGAAGAGAGCCAAAAAGTGTTAACAAGCCTCTTGGCCAAAAGATAATGTAAATCACCTGAGACCTTTTGTATACAAAATGATATACGGAAAGAATCTGGG
Source organism: Capra hircus (assembly GCF_001704415.2). Classification (NCBI taxonomy): domain Eukaryota; kingdom Metazoa; phylum Chordata; class Mammalia; order Artiodactyla; family Bovidae; genus Capra; species Capra hircus. Next base: position 3,133 of record NW_017217259.1, on the reverse strand, counting down.
TTGCGAACGCTACATAATTTTGTGTTACCCATTGATCTCGGTGTTTTATCAAAAGTATAAAAGGCCTTCTGAACAATAAAGGATGGGGGCCAGTTTCTCGAACTAGTCTCTCGGCCTGGTTGCTTGGGACTCTGGCTCCCCCCATGTCTCTCTCTCTCTCTTCTTCTCTCCCCTTCCCTCTCTCTGCTCTTTACTTTAACTTCAGGCTGAATCTCCATCTGGGGCGCGGAGGATCGCCAGGTCTACTTACTTGCCCCGGCTGTTAAGACCCGCACGAAAGGGAGCTTAAGGCGAGGCACCCTTAGATATTCAAGCGGGCGCCGGTGGCCCAACGTACATGGTGCAAATTCCTTGTCTGGAATTTTATTGGCCTTCCGCATAAACCAAGCTATTCAGCCCTCTTCCTCCACTTAATCTTTTTACTACACTATAGTTTCTTAATCTAATCTTACATTAATAAACAAACAAGTCTTTCCAAGCCAACGCCGTCGACCCTTCGAATTCCCTGGATCCACCGGGGCTGGACCCCGGCAGGCACCGACTCCACACAAGGTCTTAGGCCCTGGCATCGACGGGAGAGGAATCCCGAGAGGCTCCCGAGCAACTCGCATGGGGACTGGCCTTTCCTGAGGCCACCAGAGCGGGTCCCAGTGGTCACCGTCGTAAGGCGAGAGCACCTACCGCAACTCGAAAAAATCCAGAAGATTCTCCCCTCCAGGGGAGATGAGGCCCGTTTCCGCTAAGGCGTCTCGACTCAAAACACACCTAAACTCTGGAATTCCAAAGGGTCCTTCACACCCTTGCTGCAACTCAAGAAGTTCCCCGACATACCCGTCTCCACTCGAGAGGAAGCACGAGAGTCCCGGCCACATCCAGAGGAGCCCCGTTTCCAGCCTCCAAGTTCGAGAGGAGGGATCATTTACCCTGCGTGGTCGGGAAAGAATTCGCGGCGTTTCCCGTCGCATCTCAAGAGGAGGCGCTGTCCACAGGAAAGGCGAGAGGAACTCCAGGGTCGTGCCACCATTCCCAGAGTCCCCCAGATGTCTCCAGTCCATTCCAGGGAAACCTGTTTTCCCTGCACTGCCTCGACATTTCAAGCCGAGGATCGACTCACACCACGGTGGCACGTGGGACAACCCTGTGGGAAAGCCTCGTGGGAAAGCCTCGTGGAAAAGCCTCGAGGAAAAGCCACAGATTCCTTGATCCACGCGAAAGGGAAGCGGTGACACTGCTGCTACAGCTCGGGAGGAAAGCGCACGTGCATCCCCCCACTCGAGACGTGGACTGAACTCCCCTGGGGAGACTCCAGAAGTACCCCAAGGATCCAATGTCAACACTGGAGAGGAATCCCACGGGTTCCGTCACCGACTCCAAACAAGGTCTGAGGGCCCCGGCATCGAAGGGAGAGGAATCCCGAGAGTCCCCCAGCAACTCGCATGGGGACTGGCCTTTCCGTGAGGCCACCAGAGACGGGTCCCTGAGGTCCACCATCGTTAGTCGAGAGCACCTGCCGCAACTCGAGAAAATCCAGGAGGTTCTCCCTTCCAGGCGAGATTGAGGCCCATTTATGCTGAGGCGACTCGAGGCTAATCACACCTAACCTCTTGAATTTCCAAAGAGGTCCTTCACACCCTTGCTGCAACTGAAGAAGTTCCCCGACATACCCGTCTCCACTCGAGAGGAAGCACGAGAGTCCCGCCCACATCCAGAGGAGCCCCGTTTCCGACTCCATAGCTCGAGAGGAGGGATCTTTCCCTGCGTGGACGGGAAAGAATTCCCGGCATTCCCGTCGCATTTCAAGAGGAGGCGCTCTCCACAGGAAAGGCGAGAGGAACTCCAGGGTCGTGCCACCATTCCCAGAGTCCACCAGATGTCTCAGTCCATTCCAGGGAAACCTGTTTTCCCTGCACTGCCTCGACTTTCAAGCCGAGGATCGACTCACACCACGTGTGGCACGTGGGACAGCCCTGTGGGAAAGCCTCGTGGGAAAGTCTTGTGGGAAAGCCTCGAGGGAAAGCCACAGATCCCTTGATCCACGCGAAGGGGAGCGTGACACTGCTGCTACAGCTCGGGAGGAAAGTGCACGTGCATGCCCCTCACTCGGAGACGAGGACTGACTCCCCTGGGGAGACTCCAGAAGTACCCCAAGATCCATGTCAGCCCTGGAGAGGAATCCTCAGGTTCTGGCACCAACTCCACACAAGGTCTTAGGCCCCGGCATCGACGGAAGAGGAATTCCGAGAGGCCCCCGAGCAACTCGCATGGGGACTGGCCTTTCCTGCAGCCACCAGAGCGGGTCCCTGAGTTCCACGTCATAAGTGCGAGAACACCTGTTCCCAACTCGAGAAAATGCCAGGAGGTTCTCCCTCCAGTGGAGATGAGGCCCATTTCCTCTGAGGCGTCCCCGAGGCTAATCACACCTAACCTCTGGAACTTCCAAAGGGGCCTTCACACCCTTGCTGCAACACAAGAAGTTCCCCGACATACCCGTCTCCACTCAAGAGGAAGCACGAGAGTCCCGCCCAATCCAGAGGAGCCCCGTTTCCGCCTCCTAGTTCGAGAGGAGGGATCCTTTCCCCTGCGTGGTTCGGGAAAGAATTGCCGGCGTTTCCGTCGCATCTCGAAGAGGAGGCGCTCTCCACAGGAAAGGCCGAGAGGAACTCCATGGTCGTGCCACCATTCCCAGAGTCCCCCAGATGTCTCCAGTCTATTCCAGGGAAACCTGTTTTCCCTGCACTGCCTCGACTTTCAAGCAGAGGATCGACTCACACCATGGTGGCACGTGGGACAACCCTGTGGGAAAGCCTCGTGGGAAAGCCTCGTGGGAAAGCCTCGAGGGAAAGCCACAGATCCCTTGATCCAAGCGAAGGGAAGCGCTGACACTGCTGCTGCAGCTCGGGAGGAAAGCCACGTGCATGCCCCCACTCGAGACGAGGACTGACTCCCTGGGGAGACTCCAGAAGTACCCAAGATCCATGTCTGCACTGGAGAGGAATCCTCAGTTCCGGCACCGACTCCACACAAGGTCTTAGGCCCGGGCATCGACGGGAGAGAAATCCGAGAGGCCCCGCGCAACTCGCATGGGGACTGGCCTTTCCTGAGCCACCAGAGCGGGTCCCTGAGGTCCCTGTCG
>NW_017217258.1:0-12655 GCF_001704415.2 Capra hircus | reverse complement strand
CGCCTCCTAGCTCGAGAGGAGGGATCCTTTCCCTGCGTGGTGGGGAATTCCCCGTTCCCGTGTTCGCGTCGCAACTCAAGAGGAGTGCTCTCACAGGAAAGGCGAGAGGAACTCGAGGGTCGTGCCACCATTCCCAGAGTCCCCTAGATGTCTCAGTCCATTGTTTTCCCTGCACTGCCTCGACTTTCAAGCCGAGGTTCGACTCACACCACGGTGCCACGTGGGACAGCCCTGTGGGAAAGCCTCATGGGAAAGCTCGTGGGAAAGACTCGAGGGAAAGCCACAGATCCTTGATATACGCGAAGGGAAGCGTGACACTGCTGCTACAGCTCGGGAGGAAAGCGCAAATGTATGCCCCACTCGAGACGAAGACTGACTCCCCTGGAGAGACTCCAGAAGTACCCCCAAGATCCATGTCAGCACTGGAGAGGAATCCTCAGGTTCCGGCACCGACTCCACACAAGATCTTTGGCCCCGGCATCGAGGGGAGGAATCCCGAGAGGCCCCAGAGCAACTCGCATGGGGACTGGCCTTTCCTGAGGCCACCAGAGCGTGTCCCTGAGGTCCCCGTCGTAAGTCGAGAGCACCTGCCGCAACTCGAGAAAATCCAGGAGGTTCTCACCTCCAGGCGAGATGAGGCCCATTTCCGCTGAGGCGTCTCGAGACTAATCACACCTAACCTCTGGAACTTCCAAAGGGTCCTTCACACCCTTGCTGCAACTCAGTAAGATCCCCGACATACCCGTCTCCACTCGAGAGGAAGAACGAGAGTCCCGCCCACATCCAGAGGAGCCACGTTTCCGCCTCCTAGCTCGAGAGGAGGGATCCTTTCCCTGCGTGGTCGTGAAAGAATTCCCGGCGTCCGTCGCATCTCAAGAGGAGGTGCTCTCCACAGGAAAGGCGAGAGGAACTCCAGGGTCGTGCAACCATTCCCAGAGTCCCCCCAGATGTCTCAGTCCATTCCAGGGAAACCTGTTTTCCCTGCCCCTGCCTCGACTTTCAAGCGAGGATCGACTCACACCACGGTGGCACATGGACAGCCCTGTGGATAAGACTCGTGGAAAGCCCTGTGGGAAAGCCTAGTGTGAAAGTCACAGAGGAACTCGAGGGTCGTGCCACCATTCCCAGAGTCCGCCAGAAAATTCCTTGTCGGGAAATTTTATTGGCCTTTCCGCGTAAACCTAGCTATTCAGCCTTTTTCCTCCAGTTAATCTTCTTACTACCCTATAATTTCTTAATCTAATCTTACATTAATAAATACACAAGACTTTCCACGTCAACGCCGTCCATCCGTCGAATTCCCTGGATGCAGCGTGGCTGGACACCGGCACACTGAGATATCTGGGGGACTCTTGGAATGATGGCACGACACTGGAGTTTCTCTCGCCTTTCCTGTGGAGAGCGCCTCCTCATGAGATGCGACGGGAACACGGGGAATTCTTTCCGGAACATACAGGGAAAGGATACCTGACCGCGAGGTACGAGGCTGAAACGGGGCTCCTCTGGATGTGGTCGGGACTCTTGTTCTTCCTCTCGAGTGAGAGGGGTATGTCGGGGATCTTCTTGAGTTGCAGCAAGGGTGTGAAGGACCCTTTGGAAGTTCCAGAGGTTAGGTGTGATTAGACTCGAGACGCCTCAGCGGAAATGGGCCTCATTTCGACTGCAGGGGAGAACCTCCTGGGTTTTCTCGAGTGTCAGCAGGTGCTCTCCAGTTACGACCGGGACTTATGTAACCCGCTCTGGTCCGCTCAGGTAATGCCAGTCGACTTGGAGTTGCTAAGGGGCCTCTCGGGATTCCTCTCCGGTCGATGACGGGGCCTAAGACCTTGTTTGGAATCGGTGCCCGAACCTGAGGTTTCCTCTCCAGTGCTGACATGGATCTTGGGGTACTACTGGAGTCTCCACAGGGTAGTCATCTTCATCTCCAATGGGGGCATGCACGTGCGCTTTTTCTCCGAGCATTAGGAGCACAGTCAATTTTCCCGTTGGGTTGATCAAGGGGTTTCTTGTTTTCCCTCGAGGCTTTCCACGAGGCTTTCCCACGAGGCTTTCCCACAGGGCTGTCCACGTGCCACCATCGTGTGAGTCAGTCCTCCCGTGAACGTCGAGGCAGTGAAGGGTAAACAAGTTCCTCTGGAAAGGACTGAGACATCTGGGGGACTCTTGGAATGGTGGAACGACCCTGGAGTTCCTCTCACCTTTCTTGTGGAGCGTGCCTCCTCTTGAGATGCGACAGGTACGACAGGAATTTTTCCCGGCCAATCAGGGAAAGGATCCCTCATTTTGAGCCAGGAGGGGGAATTGGGGCTCCTCTGGATGTGGGTGGTACCCTGGTGATTCCTATGGAGTGGCGACGGGTCTCTCCTGGAACCTCTTGAGTTGCAGCTAGGGTGTGAAGGACCCTTTGGAAGTTCCAGAGGTTAGGTGTAATTAGCGTCGAGACGCCTCAGCGGAAATGGGCCTCATCTCGTCTGGAGGGGAGAACCTAATGGATTTTCTCTAGTTGCGGCAGGTGCTCTCGACTTACGACGGGGACCTCAGGGACCCGCTCTAGTGGCCTCAGGAAGGGCCAGGAGCCATGCGAGTTCCTCGGGGGCCTCTCAGGATTCCTCTCCCTTCGATGCCGGGGCCTAAGACCTTGTATGGAGTCGGTGCCGGAACCGGAGGATTCCTCTCCAGTGTGGACATGGATCTTGGGGTACTTCTGGAGTCTCCCCAGGGGAGTTAGTCGTCGTCTTGTGTGGGGGCATGAACGTGCGCTTTCCTCCCGAGCTGTAGCAGCAGTGTCACGCTTCCTTTTGCATGGATCAAGGGATCTGTGGCTTTCCCTCGTGGCTTTCCCACGAGGCTTTCCCACAGGGCTGTTTCATGTGCCATCCTGGTGTGAGTCGATCTTCGGCTAGAAATTCGAGGCAGTGCAGGGAAATCAGGTTTCCCTGAAATGGACTGAGACATCTGGGGGACTCTGGGAATGGTGGCACGACCCTGGAGTTCCTCTCGCCTTTCCTGTGGAGAGCGCCTCCTCTTGAGATGCGCCAGGAACGCCAGGAATTCTTTCCTGTCTACGCAGGGAAAGGATCCCTCCTCTCGAGCTAGGAGGCGGAAACGGGGCTCCTCTGGATGTGGGCGGGTTCTGGTGCTTCCTCTCGTGTGGAGACGGGTATGTCGGTGAACTTCTTGAGTTGCAGCAAGGGTGTGATGGACCCTTTGGAAGTTCCAGAGGTTAGGTGTGATTAGACTCGAGACGCCTCAGCGGAAATGGGCCTCATCTCGCCTGCAGGGGAGAACCTCCTGGATTTTTCTCGAGTTTCAGCAGGTGCTCTCCAGTTACGACCGGGACTTATGTAACCCGCTCTGGTCCACTCAGGAAATGCCAGTCGACTTGCGAGTTGCTAAGGGGCCTCTCGGGATTCCTCTCCGGTCGAATGACGGGGCCTAAGACCTTGTTTGGAGTCGGTGCCCCGAACCTGAGGTTTCCTCTCCAGTGCTAACATGGATCTTGGGGTACTACTGGAGTCTCCACAGGGGAGTCATCTTCGTCTCCAATGGGGGCATGCACGTGCGCTTTTCTCCCGAGCATTAGGAGCAGAGTCAATTTTCCCGTTGGGTTGATCAAGGGGTTTCTTGTTTTCCCTCGAGGCTTTCCCACGAGGCTTTCCCACAGGGCTGTCCCACGTGCCACCATCGTGATGTGTCGGTCCTCCGCCGTGAACGTCGAGGCAGTGCCAGGGTAAACAAGTTCCTCTGTAAAGGACTGAGACTTCTGGGGGACTCTTGGAATGGTGGAACGACCCTGGAGTTCCTCTCACCTTTCTTGCGGAGCGTGCCTCCTCTTGAGATGCGACAGGTACGACAGGAATTCTTTCCCGGCCAATCAGGGAAAGGATCCCTCACATTGAGCTAGGAGGGGGAATTGGGGCTCCTCTGGATGTGGGTTGGTACCCTGGTGATTCCTATGTAGTGGCGGACGGGTCTCTCGTGGAACTTCTTTGAGTTTGCAGCTATGGTGTGAAGGACCCTTTGGAAGTTCCAGAGGTTAGGTGTGATTAGCCTCGAGACGTCTCAGTGGAAATGGGCTTCATCTCGCCTGAAGGGGCGAATCTCCTTCATTTTCTCGAGTTGTGGCAGGTGCTCTCGACTTACGACGGGGACCTCAGGGACCCGTTCTGTTGGCCTTAGGAAAGACCAGTTCCCATGTGAGTTGCTAGAGGGCCTCTCGGGATTCCTCACCGGTAGATGCCGGGGCCCAAGACCTTGTGTGGAGTGGGGGCCAGAACCTGAGTATTTCCTCTCCAGTGCTGACATGTTTTTGGGATACTTCTGAAGTCTCCCAAGGGGAATCAGTCCTCGTCTCGAGTGGGGGCATGCGCATGCCCCTTCCTCCCGAGCTGTAGCAGCCAGTGTCATGCTTCCCGTCGCGTGGATCAATGGATCTGTGGCTTTTCCTCTAGGCTTTTCCTAGAGGCTTTCCCACGAGGCTTTCCCACAGGGCTGTCCCCGTGCCACCGTGGTGTGAGGCGATCCTCGGCATGAAAAGTTAGGCACTCTGTAAAAACAAGATCCTCTGGAATGGACTGAGACATCTGGGGACGCTTGAAATGGTGGCACGACCATGGAGTTTCCTCTCTCCCTTCCTGTGGAGAGCGCCTCCACCTGAGATGCGACGGGAATGCCGGAAGTTCTTTCCCGACCCAAGCAGGGAAAGGATCCCTCATCTCTAGCTAGGAGGATGAAACGGGGCTACTCTGGATGTGGGCAGGACCCTCGTGTTTCCTCTCGAGTGGAGATGGGAATGTCCGGGGAACTTCTTGAGTTGCAGCAAGGGTGTGAAGGACCCTTTGGAAGTTCCAGAGATTAGATGTAATTTAGCCTCGAGACACCTCATTGGAAATGGGCCCTCATCTCGCCTGGAGGGGAGAACCTCCTGGATTTTCTCGAGTTGCCGGCAGGTGCCTCCCGACTTACGACGGGGACGTCAGGGACCCGCTCTGGTGGCTTCATCAAAGGCCAGTCCCCATGCCAGATGCTGGGGGGGCTTCTCTTGATAACTCTCCTGTTGATGCCCGGGCCGAACAACTTGTGTGGTTTCGGGGCCGGAACCTGAGGTTTCCTCTGCAGTGCTGACATGGATATTGGGGTTCTTTCTGGAGTCTCCCCTGGGAGAGTCCAATCCTCCTCTCAAGTGAGGGCACGCACGTGTGCTTTCCTCCCGAGCTGTAGCAGCCAGGGTCACGCTTCCCGTCGTGTGGATCAAGGGATCTGTGGCTTTTCCCTGGAGGCTTTCCCACGAGGCTTTCTCACAGGGCTTTCCCTCGTGCCACCGTGGTGTGAGTTGATCCTCAGCGTGAAAGTCGACGGCAGTGCAGGGAAAACAGGTTCCTCTGGATTGGACTGATGCCTGGGAGGCCAGTATGAGGACTCCCGTCCGTGATAACGTCCATGAGGAAGAAAGCTGACATAGGCATGGTGTGTTCAGACTTCAGGGACCCCTCTGGAAGTTCCTACGCACATACCCCAACAAAAATCTGCCGGCTTTTTTGCTCTGCTTTTCCACTCTTCTGACATTTTCTGGAAAAAGTCAATTCAGGGCTTTAGTCTTCAGCATTTGAAAGAGTGTTTCAATCCAAAAAACCCCTCTGAATGCTTTCTAGCCTGCCTGCAGGACTCGTACAGCTGGGCATGTGATTGTTTGAGGCCTCCTTTCCCCAGGAGGCACAGGAAGCTTAAAGCATCCTAGGAATGTAGGGGCATCCGAGGAGTCAAAATCTTTATAATAGGACTGATTAAAAGTTTCATTTTTTGGGTCAATGCTTGCTGCTAAATTTTCATATCCTTTATTTTTAGATAGAGTTGGTATATTAAAAAAACAAGTAGTAGACCTGGTATTAGGAACATTAGATCTTTGAGTTAAGTACCTTCTTTGTTATAACCCTGCACCTTTGTTTTATAGAGATGTAACTTTAATGATTTAAGGAAATGCAGATTAAAGAAAAACACTTCAGAGGAAACAAAATTAACATTCATTAAGGAAGAGAGCCAAAAAGTGTTTAACAAGCCTCTTGGCCAGAAGATAATGTAAATCACCAGAGACCTTTTGTATACAAAATGATGTACAGAAAGAGTCTGGGGTGCAAACGCTACATAATTTTGTGTTACCCATTGAACTCCATGTTTTATCAAAAGTATAAAAGGCTTTATGAACAATAAAGGATGGGGCCAGTTTCTCGGACCAGTTTCTCGAACTAGTCTCTCGGCCTGGTTTCTTGAGACTCAGGCTCCCCCCGTGTCTTTTTCTCTCTTTCTTCTTCTCTCCTTTCCTTCTCTCTGCTTTTTACTTTAACTTCAGGCTGAATCTCCACCAGGGGCGCGGAGGCTCGCCAGGTCTACTTACTTGCCTGGCTGTTAAGACCTGCACGAAAGGGAGCTTAAGGTGAGGCACCCTTAGATATTCAAGCAGGGGCTGGTGGCCCAACGTAGATGGTTGAAAATTCCTTTGTCTGGAATTTTATTGGCCTTCCACGTAAACCAAGATATTCAGCCCTTTTCCTCCAAGTTAATCTTCTTACTACACTATAATTTCTTAATCTAATCTTACATTAATAAATAAAAAAGACTTTCCACGACAACGCCGTCCCATCCGTCGAATTCCCTGGATCCAGCGGGGCTGGACCCCGGCAGACTGAGATATCTGGGGGACTCTTTGGAATGGTGGCATGACCCTGGAGTTCCTCCGCCTTTCCTGTGGAGAGCGCCTCCTCATGAGATGCGACGGGAACACCGGGAATTCTTTCCCGAACATGCAGGGAAAGGATACCTGACCTCGAGGTATGAGGCGGAAACGGGGCTCCTCTGGATGTGGGCGGGATTCTCGTGCTTCCTCTCGAGTGGAGTCAGGTATGTCGGGGAACTTCTTGAGTTGCAGCAAGGGTGTGAAGGACCCTTTGGAAGTTCCAGATGTTAGGTATGGTTAGCCTCGAGACGCCTCAGAGGAAAAGGGCCTCATCTCGCCTGGAGGGGAGAACCTCCTGGATTTTCTCGAGTTGCGGCAGGTGCTCTCGACTTAGGACGGGGACCTCAGGAACCCGCTCTGGTGGCCTCAGGAAAGGCCAGTACCCATGTGAGTTGCTCAGGGCCTTTCGGAATTCCTCTCCATCGATGCCAGGGCCTAAGACCTTGTTTGGAGTCGGTGCCATAACCTGAGGATTCCTCTCCCAGTGCTGAAATGGTTCTTGGGGTACTTCTGGAGTCTCCCCAGGGAGTAAATCCTCGTCTCGAGTGGGGTCATGCACGTGCGCTTTCCTCCCGAGCTGTAGCAGCAGTGTCACTCTTCCCTTCGCGTGGATCAAGGGATCTCTGGCTTTCCCCTCGAGGCTTTCCCTCGAGGCTTTCCCACGAGGCTTTTCCACAGGGCTGTCCAACGTGCTACAGTGGTGTGAGTCGATCCTCGGCTTGAAAGTCGAGGCAGTGCAGGGAAAACAGTTTTCCCTGGAATGGACTGAGACACATGGGGGACTCTGGGAATGGTGGCACGACCTGGAGTTCCTCTCGTCTTTCGTGTGGAGAGCGCCTCCTCTGGAGATGCGACGGGAAAGCCGGGAATTCTTGACCGAACACGCAGGGAAAGGATCCCTCCTCTCGAGCTAGGAGGTGGAAACAGGGCTACTCTGAATGTGCGTGGGACTCTCGTGTTTCCTCTCGGGTGAGACGGGTATGTGGGGTAACTTCTTGAGTTGCAGCAAGGGTGTTAAGGACCCTTTGGAAGTTCCAGAGGTTAGGTGTGATTAGCCTCGTGACGCCACAGCGGAAATGGGCCTCATCTCCCCTGAAAGGGAGAACCTCCTGGATTTTCTCGAGTTGCGGCAGGTGTCCTCGACTTACGACAGGGACCTCAGGGACCCGCTCTGGTGGCCTCAGGAAAGGTCAGTCCCCATGCGAGTGGCTAGGGGCCTCTCGGAATTCCTCTCCCGTCGTAGCCGGGCCCTAAGACCTTGTGTCGTGTCGGTGCCGGAACCTGAGTATTCCTCTCCAGTGCTGACATGGATTTTGGGGTACTTCTGGAGTCTCCCCAGGGGAGTCAGTCCTCGTCTCGAGTTGGGGCTTGCACGTGTGCTTTCCTCCAGAGCTGTAGCAGCAGTGTCACGCTTCCCTTCGTGTGGATCAAGGGATCAGTGGCTTTCCCTCGAGGGTTTACCACGACGCTTTCCACGAGGCTTTCCCACAGGGCTTTCCCTCGTGCAACCCGTGGTGTGAGTCGATCCTCGGCTTGGAAAGTGGAGGCAGTGCCAGGAAAACAGTTTTCGCCTGGAATGGACTGAGACATCTTGGGGACTCTGGGAATGGTGGCACGACGCCTGGAGTTCCTCTCGGCCTTTCCTGTGGCGAGCGCCTCCTCTTGAGATGCGATGGGAAATGCAGGGAATTCTTTCGCCGACCACGCACTGAAAGGATCCCTCCTCTCGAGCTATGAGGCCAGAGAAGGGGCTCCACTGGATATGGGCGGGATCCTTTGCTTCCTCTCAAGTGGCGACGGGTATGTTGGGGAACTTCTTGAGTTGAAGCAAGGGTGTGAAGGACTCTTTGGAAGTTCGAGAGTTTAGGTGTGATTAGCCTCGAGACGCCTCAGCGGAAATGGGCCTCATCTCACCTGGAGGGGAGAACCTCCTGGATTTTCTCGAGTTGCGGGCAGGTGCTCCTCGACTTACGACCTGGACCTCAAGTACCCGCTTAGGTGGCCTGAGGAAAGGCCAGTCCCCATGCGAGTTGCTCGGGGGCCTCTCCGGGATTCCTCTCCCTTCGATGTCGGGCCTAAGACCTTGTGTGCAGGTCGGTGCCAGAACCTGAGGATTCCTTTCCAGTGCTGACATGGATCTTGGGCTACCTCTGGAGTCTCCCCAGGGGATTCAGGCCTCGTCTCGAGTGGGAGCATGAGTGTGCCCTTTCCTCCCATGCTGTAGCAGCAGTGTCATGCTTCTGCTTGCGTGGACCAAGGGATCTGTGACTTTCCCTCGAGTCTTTCCCACGAGGCTCTCCCACAGGGCTGTCGCCACGTGTCTCGGTGGTGTGAGTCGATCCTCGGCGTGAAAGCCGAGGCAGTGCAGGGAAAACAGGTTCCTGTGGAATGGACTGAGACATCTGGGGAGTCTTGGAATGGTGGCACGACCCTGCAGTTCCTCTCCCCTTTCCTTTGGAGAGCGCCTCCTCTTGAGATGCGATGGGAATGCCGGAAATTCTTTCCCGACCATGTAGGGAAAGGATCCCTCATCTCGAGCTACGAGCCGGAAACGGAGCTCCTCTGGATGTGGCCGGGACCCTCGTGTTTCCTCTTGAGTGGAGACCGGGTATGTCAGGGAACTTCTTGAGTTGCAGCATGACTGTGAAAGACTCTTTTGAAGTTCCAGAGTTCACGTGTGATTAGGCCTCGAGACACCTCAGTGGAAACGGGCCTCATCTCGCCTGCAGGGGAGAACCTCCTGGATTTTCTCGAGTTGCGTCAGGTGCTCTCGAGTTACGACGGAGACATCAGGGACCCGCTCTGGTGACCTGAGGAAAGGCCAGTCCCCATGCGAGGTGCTAGGGGGCCTCTCAGGATTCCTCTCCCGTCTATGCCGGGGCCTAAGACTTTGTGTGGAGTCGGGACCGGAACCTGAGGATTCCTCTCCAGTGCTGACATGGATCTTGGCGTACTTCTGGAGTCTCCCAAGCTTGCGTCAGTCCTCGGCTCGAGTGGGGTCATGCACGTGCGCTTTCCTCCCGAGCGGTAGCAGCAGTGTCGCGCTTCCCATCTCGTGGATCAAGGTATCTGTGGCTTTCCTCGAGGCTTTCCACGAGGCTTTCCCACGAGGCTTTGCCACAGGGCTGTCCCACGTGCCACAGTGGTGTGAGTCGATCCTCGGCTTGAAAGTCGAGTCAGTGCGGGGAAACAGGTTTCCCTGGAATGGACTGAGACATCTGGGGGACTCGGAGAATGGTGGCATGTCCCTGGAGTTCCTCTCGCCTTTCCTGTGGAGAGCGCCTCCTCTTGAGATGCGACGAGAACGCCGGGAATTCTTTCCCGACCTCGAAGGGAAAGGATCCCTCCTCTCGAGCTATGAGGCGGAAACGGGGCTCCTCTGGATGTGGGCGGAACTATCGTGCTTCCTCTTAAGTGCAGACGGGTATGTCGGGGAACTTCTTGATTTGCAGCAAGGGTGTGAAGGACCCTTTGGAAGTTCCAGAGTTTAAGTGTGCTTAGCCTTGAGATGTGTCAGCGGAAATAGGCTTCATTTTGCCTGGAGGGGAGAACATCCTTGATTTTCTCCAGTTGCGGCAGGTGCTCTCGACTTACAATGGGGACCGCAGGGACCCGCTCTGGTGGCCTCAGGAAAGGCCAGTCAAGATCCAAGACAGCATTGGAGAGGGAGAGACATCACGAGAGGCTCCCGAGCAACTCGCATGGGGACTGGCCTTTCCTGAGGCCACCAAAGCGGTCCCTGAGGTCCCCGTCGTAAGTCGAGAGCACCTGGCGCAACTCGAGAAAATCCAGGAGGTTCTCCCCTCCAGGCGAGATGAGACCCATTTGCGCTGAGGCATCTCGAGGCTAATCACACCTAACCTCTGGAACTTCCAAAGGGCCCTTCACACCATTGCTGCAACTCAAGAAGTTCCCCGACATACCCGTTTCCACTCGAAAGGAAGCACGAGAGTCCCGCCCACAAACCAGAAGAGCCCCGTTTCAGCCTCATAGCTCGAGAGGAGGGATCCTTTCCCTTCGTGGTCGGGAAAGAATTTCCGGCGTTCCCGTCCCATCTCAAGAAGAGGCGCTCTCCACAGGAAAGGAGAGAGGAACTCAGGGTCGTGCCACCATTCACAGAGCCCCCAGATGTCTCAGTCGATTCCAGGGAAACCTGTTTTCCCCGCAATGCCTCGACTTTCAAGCCGAGGATCGACTCAGAACTCAGTGGCACGTGGGAGAGCCCTGTGAAAAGCCTAGTGGGAAAGCCTCGTGGGAAAGCCTTGAGAAAGCCACAGATCCCTGTCACGCAAGGGAAGCGTGACACTGCTGCTAAGCTCGGGAGGAAAGCGCACGTGCATGCCCCCACTCGCGACGAGGACTGACTCCCCTGGGAGACTCCAGAAGTACCCCAAGATCCATGTCAGAACTGGAGAGGAATCCTCAGGTTCTGGCACCGAATCCACAAATGTCTCAGGCCCCGGCATAGACGGAGAGGAATCGAGAGGCCCACGAGCAACTCCATGGGGACGGCCTTTCCTGAGGGCCAGAGCGTGTCCCTGAGGTCCCGCGTAAAGTTGAGAGCACCTGGGGCAACTCGAGAAAATCCAGGAGGTTCTCCCCCTCCAGGCGAGATGAGGCCCATTTCCGCTGAGGAGTCTCGAGCTTATCACACCTAAACTCTGGAACTTTCAAAGGGTCCTTCACACACTTGCTGCAACTCAAGAAGTTCCCCGACATACCCGTCTCCACTCGAGAGGAAAGCACGAGAGTCCGCCCGCACCCTTAGGAGCCCCTTTTCCGCTCCTAGCTCGAGAGGAGGGATCCTTTCCCTGCGTGGTCGGGAAAGAATTCCGGCGTTCCCGTCGCATCTCAAGAGGAGGGCTCTCCACAGGAAAGGCGAGAGGAACTCCAGGGTGCCACCATTCCCAGAGTCCCCAGATGTCTCAGTCCATTCCAGGGAAACCTGTTTCCCTGGACTGCCTCGACTTTCAATCCGAGAGATCGACTCACACCACGGTGGCAGTGGGACAGCCCTGTGGGGAAAAAGCATCGTGGGAAAGCCTCGATAAAGCCAGAGATCCCTGGATCCTGGCGAAGGGAAGCGTGACACTGCTGCTACAGCTCTGGAGGAAAGCGCACGTGAATGCCCCCCACTAGAGATGAGGACTGACTCCCTGGGAGATTCCAGAAGTACCGCCAAGAACCATGTCAGCACTGGAGAGGAATCTCAGGTTCTGGCACCGAATCCACAAAGGTCTTAGGCCCGGCATCGACGGAGAGGAATTCCGAGATGCCCCCGAGCAACTCCATGGGGACTGGCCTTTCCTGAGGCCACCAGAGCGGGTCCCTGAGGTACCCGTCGTAAGTCGAGAGCACCTGCCGCAACTGAGAAAATCCAGGAGGTTCTCCCTCCAGGCGAGATGAGGCCCATTTCCGCTGAGGAGTCTCGATCTTATCACACCTAAGCTCTGGAACTTCCAAAGGGTCCTTCACACCTTTGCTGCAATTCAAGAAGTCCCCGACATACCAGTCTCCACTCGAGAGGAAGCACGAGAGTCCCGCGCCACACCAGAGGAGCCCCGTTTCCGCCTCCTAGCTCGAGAGGAGGGATCCTTTCGCTGCGTGGTCGGGAAAGAAATTCCGGGCGTTTCCGTCACATCTCAAGGGAGGCGCTCTCCACAGGAAAGGCGAGAGGAACTCCAGGGTGGTGCCACCATTCCCAGAGCCCCAGATGTCTCAGTCCATTCCAGGGAAAACTGTTTTCCCTGCACTGCTCGACTTTCAAGCCGAGGAACGACTCACACCACGGTGGCAAGTGGGACAGCCCTGTGGGAAATCCTCGTGGGAAAGCCTCCAGGGAAAGCCTGATCCCTGGATCTCCGCGAAGGGAATCGTGACACTGCTGCTACAGCTCTGGAAGAATGCCATGAATGCCCCCACTAG
>NW_017217257.1:0-12657 GCF_001704415.2 Capra hircus | reverse complement strand
GGTCTCAAAGGTCCCCTTCGGCTTGGCTCCCTGAGGCGAGACCCAGCCCCCGCCCCAGGCCAGAGGTGAGTGTGGGAGAGAGCGTGCGTGTGAGTGTGTCGGTGGCGACGGTGGGGGTCGGGTCGACTGGGGGGCCGGGTGGATACCCACAGTGGAGGGGGGGGTGTGGCGGCCGGGGCTTTGGAAGCCTGTGCGGTCCTCTTGCTGTCTCTCTCTCTCTCCCTCTTTCTCCGTCTCCCTTACTTGTGGTTTCCGGCTCTTGACCTGTCTGGGCTGCGGGGGTGTGTCTGTGTTTGGGGGGCGGGCGTGAGGGTGTGTGTGTGTGTGTGTGTGTGTGTGTGTGTGTGTGTTGTGCGCCCGCGCCTGCGGGAGACCGCGAGGTTGCCTGCCAGGGTGCGTCTGGGGGTGGGGCTGGGGCCCCGGCCCCGCCCAGAATTGCCTGAGGCCTGCCAAGGGAGCCCCAGACAGAGACCCCGCGCCTCCGCCCCCGCCGTTCCTCTGGTTTCCTGGACGCCGAAAGAAAGCCGAGGGGCTGGCGGGCCGCGCGGAGGCAACCCAGGTCTGCAGCGGGAGTCGGCGCCCCCGGCCACCCGACCTGAGAGGGGCTGGAAGGCAGGCGGCGGCTCTGAGCGCGGTGGGGTGCCAGGGGCCAGCGGCAGGTGCGGCTTGCGGTGCGGCTGGGGCCGGGGGCTAAAGGAGAGGGGAGGCAGGGAAAAACAGAAACAACAAAAAGCCTACAGCACCCGGTATTCCCAGGCGGTCTCCCATCCAAGTACTAACCGGGCCCGACCCTGCTTAGCTTCCGAGATCAGACGAGATCGGGCGCGTTCAGGGTGGTATGGCCGTAGACGGAGGCGGCTGCCGCCAGGCGCCCTAAGAGCCCTGCGCTGCGCCTGCCTTTCGCTCTGACCTGC
Source organism: Capra hircus (assembly GCF_001704415.2). Classification (NCBI taxonomy): domain Eukaryota; kingdom Metazoa; phylum Chordata; class Mammalia; order Artiodactyla; family Bovidae; genus Capra; species Capra hircus. The sequence goes on along the minus strand of NW_017217257.1, from coordinate 11,743 downwards.
CGGTCGGGCCAGCCGGCGGCCGCAGCTCTCCAGCTCTCCACGGAGCGCGCGCTGCACTTGAGCTGCACCACCCGCGACCGGACTGCCGGCGGCCCGGTGGCCGGCCCACGCCGCCCCGCCCCCGCCCCCGTCACCCCCGGCCAACACTCGGCCGGCCCGGCCCGGGGGACCACAGGGCTTCCGGGACCGGGAGCAGCCGGCCGGGTGTGCCTGCCGGGGCGTGTAGGGGGGAGGGTGGCGTGAGGGGCGCGGAGGTCTTGGCGCTCTCCCACCCTGGGACCCTCCAGGCACCACCCGGCTCGGGGGCCGCCGCCCCTCCCCCACCCCTCGCCCACCTCCCCAAGGCGTTCGCTGCCCAGGGCCTCGGGGCGCGCTGGGGCCCGCGGTCCTCTGAGCCTCCTGCGGGCCTAGGCGCAGCCCAGCCGTGGCCCTGAGCGCCCATGCTGCCCGGCACCTGCGCGGTGCCCAAACCCACCTGGAGCCACCAGCGCCGGCGACCAGAGCTCGTCAGCCCCGCCCCTTCGCCCCACCGAGGCCCCCCTCCCCCCTTGCCCCCACGCCGCCCTCCAAGCACAAGACCTTGCTGAGGGTGCAGACGAGCGACGTGCAGCCACACGGACAGGCACACAGACACACTCGCGGGCGCCCACGCCAAGTGAGACAGCCGGCCGGCGCAAGCTCGTCAGCCAGGGCCACAGCCAGAGCACCCACCCGTGAGAGGCCGGGGCCAGAGGAAGGGACGGCAGGCCGGGGGTCAGGAGAGACAGAGACGGAAAGAGATGAAGGTTCAGAGACAGGCTCCCAAGACGGCGAGAGGGCAGATGCAGATGCAGATGCAGACAGACAGACAGACACGAGCGCGCAGGCACACCCAGGGAGGGAGAGCCAGAGAGAGGGAGACACAGAGCGACCGACAGAGAGACGGAAAGCGGGAGACGGACAGGGGACAGGGGATGGCATCCCATCCGAGACGGACACTCTGGCACAGACCGTCACACACCGCAGAGAGCGGCCCGTGCGCAAGGGAGGCGGCGTCAGCCTTGGGCCGGGCGAGCCCCGGCTGGACGCGGTGCCCTGGGGCTGGCAATCACCCGTGGGGACCCCAAGACTTCCTCGCAGCCGAGGTCTCAAAGGTCCCCTTCGGCTTGGCTCCCTGAGGCGAGACCCAGCCCCCGCCCCAGGCCAGAGGGTGAGTGTGGGAGAGAGCGTGCGTGTGAGTGTGTCGGTGGGCGACGGTGGGGTCGGGTCGACTGGGGGGCCGGGTGGATACCCACAGTGGAGGGGGAGGGTGTGGCGGCCGGGGCTTTGGAAGCCTGTGCGGTCCTCTTGCTGTCTCTCTCTCTCTCCCTCTTTCTCCGTCTCCCTTACTTGTGGTTTCCGGCTCTTGACCTGTCTGGGCTGCGGGGGTGTGTCTGTGTTTGGGGGGCGGGCGTGAGGTGTGTGTGTGTGTGTGTGTGTGTGTGTGTGTGTGTGTGTGCGCCCGCGCCTGCGGGAGACCGCGAGGTTGCCTGCCAGGGTGCGTCTGGGGGTGGGGCTGGGGCCCCGGCCCCGCCCAGAATTGCCTGAGGCCTGCCAAGGGAGCCCCAGACAGAGACCCCCGCGCCTCCGCCCCCGCCGTTCCTCTGGTTTCCTGGACGCCGAAAGAAAGCCGAGGGCTGGCGGGCCGCGCGGAGGCAACCCAGGTCTGCAGCGGGAGTCGGGCGCCCGGCCACCCGACCTGAGAGGGGCTGGAAGGCAGGCGGCGGCTCTGAGCGCGGTGGGGTGCCAGGGGCCAGCGGCAGGTGCGGCTTGCGGTGCGGCTGGGGCCGGGGGCTAAAGGAGAGGGGAGGCAGGGAAAAACAGAAACAACAAAAAGCCTACAGCACCCGGTATTCCCAGGCGGTCTCCCATCCAAGTACTAACCGGGCCCGACCCTGCTTAGCTTCCGAGATCAGACGAGATCGGGCGCGTTCAGGGTGGTATGGCCGTAGACGGAGGCGGCTGCCGCCAGGCGCCCTAAGAGCCCTGCGCTGCGCCTGCCTTTCGCTCTGACCTGCCGGTCGGGCCAGCCGGCGGCCGCAGCTCTCCAGCTCTCCACGGAGCGCGCGCTGCACTTGAGCTGCACCACCCGCGACCGGACTGCCGGCGGCCCGGTGGCCGGCCCACGCCGCCCGCCCCCCCCGCCCCCCGTCACCCCCGGCCAACACTCGGCCGGCCCGGCCCGGGGACCACAGGGCTTCCGGGACCGGGAGCAGCCGGCCGGGTGTGCCTGCCGGGGCGTGTAGGGGCGAGGGTGGCGTGAGGGGCGCGGAGGTCTTGGCGCTCTCCCACCCTGGGACCCTCCAGGCACCACCCGGCTCGGGGCCGCCCCCTCCCCCACCCCTCGCCCACCTCCCCAAGGCGTTCGCTGCCCAGGGCCTCGGGGCGCGCTGGGCCCGCGGTCCTCTGAGCCTCCTGCGGGCCTAGGCGCAGCCCAGCCGTGGCCCTGAGCGCCCATGCTGCCCGGCACCTGCGCGGTGCCCAAACCCACCTGGAGCCACCAGCGCCGGCGACCAGAGCTCGTCAGCCCCGCCCCTTCGCCCCACCGAGGCCCCCCCTCCCCCTTGCCCCCACGCCGCCCTCCAAGCACAAGACCTTGCTGAGGGTGCAGACGAGCGACGTGCAGCCACACGGACAGGCACACAGACACACTCGCGGGCGCCCACGCCAAGTGAGACAGCCGGCCGGCGCAAGCTCGTCAGCCAGGGCCACAGCCAGAGCACCCACCCGTGAGAGGCCGGGGCCAGAGGAAGGGACGGCAGGCCGGGGGTCAGGAGAGACAGAGACGGAAAGAGATGAAGGTTCAGAGACAGGCTCCCAAGACGGCGAGAGGGCAGATGCAGATGCAGATGCAGACAGACAGACAGACACGAGCGCGCAGGCACACCCAGGGAGGGAGAGCCAGAGAGAGGGAGACACAGAGCGACCGACAGAGAGACGGAAAGCGGGAGACGGACAGGGGACAGGGGATGGCATCCCATCCGAGACGGACACTCTGGCACAGACCGTCACACACCGCAGAGAGCGGCCCGTGCGCAAGGGAGGCGGCGTCAGCCTTGGGCCGGGCGAGCCCCGGCTGGACGCGGTGCCCTGGGGCTGGCAATCACCCGTGGGGACCCCAAGACTTCCTCGCAGCCGAGGTCTCAAAGGTCCCCTTCGGCTTGGCTCCCTGAGGCGAGACCCAGCCCCCGCCCCAGGCCAGAGGGTGAGTGTGGGAGAGAGCGTGCGTGTGAGTGTGTCGGTGGGCGACGGTGGGGTCGGGTCGACTGGGGGGCCGGGTGGATACCCACAGTGGAGGGGGGAGGGTGTGGCGGCCGGGGCTTTGGAAGCCTGTGCGGTCCTCTTGCTGTCTCTCTCTCTCTCCCTCTTTCTCCGTCTCCCTTACTTGTGGTTTCCGGCTCTTGACCTGTCTGGGCTGCGGGGGTGTGTCTGTGTTTGGGGGGCGGGCGTGAGGGTGTGTGTGTGTGTGTGTGTGTGTGTGTGTGTGTGTGTGTGTGTGCGCCCGCGCCTGCGGGAGACCGCGAGGTTGCCTGCCAGGGTGCGTCTGGGGGTGGGGCTGGGGCCCCGGCCCCGCCCAGAATTGCCTGAGGCCTGCCAAGGGAGCCCCAGACAGAGACCCCCGCGCCTCCGCCCCCGCCGTTCCTCTGGTTTCCTGGACGCCGAAAGAAAGCCGAGGGGCTGGCGGGCCGCGCGGAGGCAACCCAGGTCTGCAGCGGGAGTCGGGCGCCCCGGCCACCCGACCTGAGAGGGGCTGGAAGGCAGGCGGCGGCTCTGAGCGCGGTGGGGTGCCAGGGGCCAGCGGCAGGTGCGGCTTGCGGTGCGGCTGGGGCCGGGGGCTAAAGGAGAGGGGAGGCAGGGAAAAACAGAAACAACAAAAAGCCTACAGCACCCGGTATTCCCAGGCGGTCTCCCATCCAAGTACTAACCGGGCCCGACCCTGCTTAGCTTCCGAGATCAGACGAGATCGGGCGCGTTCAGGGTGGTATGGCCGTAGACGGAGGCGGCTGCCGCCAGGCGCCCTAAGAGCCCTGCGCTGCGCCTGCCTTTCGCTCTGACCTGCCGGTCGGGCCAGCCGGCGGCCGCAGCTCTCCAGCTCTCCACGGAGCGCGCGCTGCACTTGAGCTGCACCACCCGCGACCGGACTGCCGGCGGCCCGGTGGCCGGCCCACGCCGCCCGCGCCCCCGCGCCCCCACCCCCGGCCAACACTCGGCCGGCCCGGCCCGGGGGACCACAGGGCTTCCGGGACCGGGAGCAGCCGGCCGGGTGTGCCTGCCGGGGCGTGTAGGGGCGAGGGTGGCGTGAGGGGCGCGGAGGTCTTGGCGCTCTCCCACCCTGGGACCCTCCAGGCACCACCCGGCTCGGGGGCCGCCGCCCCTCCCCCACCCCCTCGCCCACCTCCCCAAGGCGTTCGCTGCCCAGGGCCTCGGGGCGCGCTGGGCCCGCGGTCCTCTGAGCCTCCTGCGGGCCTAGGCGCAGCCCAGCCGTGGCCCTGAGCGCCCATGCTGCCCGGCACCTGCGCGGTGCCCAAACCCACCTGGAGCCACCAGCGCCGGCGACCAGAGCTCGTCAGCCCCGCCCTTCGCCCCACCGAGGCCCCCCCTCCCCCCTTGCCCCCACGCCGCCCTCCAAGCACAAGACCTTGCTGAGGGTGCAGACGAGCGACGTGCAGCCACACGGACAGGCACACAGACACACTCGCGGGCGCCCACGCCAAGTGAGACAGCCGGCCGGCGCAAGCTCGTCAGCCAGGGCCACAGCCAGAGCACCCACCCGTGAGAGGCCGGGGCCAGAGGAAGGGACGGCAGGCCGGGGGTCAGGAGAGACAGAGACGGAAAGAGATGAAGGTTCAGAGACAGGCTCCCAAGACGGCGAGAGGGCAGATGCAGATGCAGATGCAGACAGACAGACAGACACGAGCGCGCAGGCACACCCAGGGAGGGAGAGCCAGAGAGAGGGAGACACAGAGCGACCGACAGAGAGACGGAAAGCGGGAGACGGACAGGGGACAGGGGATGGCATCCCATCCGAGACGGACACTCTGGCACAGACCGTCACACACCGCAGAGAGCGGCCCGTGCGCAAGGGAGGCGGCGTCAGCCTTGGGCCGGGCGAGCCCCGGCTGGACGCGGTGCCCTGGGGCTGGCAATCACCCGTGGGGACCCCAAGACTTCCTCGCAGCCGAGGTCTCAAAGGTCCCCTTCGGCTTGGCTCCCTGAGGCGAGACCCAGCCCCCGCCCCAGGCCAGAGGGTGAGTGTGGGAGAGAGCGTGCGTGTGAGTGTGTCGGTGGGCGACGGTGGGGTCGGGTCGACTGGGGGGCCGGGTGGATACCCACAGTGGAGGGGGGGGTGTGGCGGCCGGGGCTTTGGAAGCCTGTGCGGTCCTCTTGCTGTCTCTCTCTCTCTCCCTCTTTCTCCGTCTCCCTTACTTGTGGTTTCCGGCTCTTGACCTGTCTGGGCTGCGGGGGGTGTGTCTGTGTTTGGGGGGCGGGCGTGAGGGTGTGTGTGTGTGTGTGTGTGTGTGTGTGTGTGTGTGTGTGTGTGTTGTGCGCCCGCGCCTGCGGGAGACCGCGAGGTTGCCTGCCAGGGTGCGTCTGGGGGTGGGGCTGGGGCCCCGGCCCCGCCCAGAATTGCCTGAGGCCTGCCAAGGGAGCCCCAGACAGAGACCCCGCGCCTCCGCCCCCGCCGTTCCTCTGGTTTCCTGGACGCCGAAAGAAAGCCGAGGGGCTGGCGGGCCGCGCGGAGGCAACCCAGGTCTGCAGCGGGAGTCGGGCGCCCGGCCACCCGACCTGAGAGGGGCTGGAAGGCAGGCGGCGGCTCTGAGCGCGGTGGGTGCCAGGGGCCAGCGGCAGGTGCGGCTTGCGGTGCGGCTGGGGCCGGGGCTAAAGGAGAGGGGAGGCAGGGAAAAACAGAAACAACAAAAAGCCTACAGCACCCGGTATTCCCAGGCGGTCTCCCATCCAAGTACTAACCGGGCCCGACCCTGCTTAGCTTCCGAGATCAGACGAGATCGGGCGCGTTCAGGGTGGTATGGCCGTAGACGGAGGCGGCTGCCGCCAGGCGCCCTAAGAGCCCTGCGCTGCGCCTGCCTTTCGCTCTGACCTGCCGGTCGGGCCAGCCGGCGGCCGCAGCTCTCCAGCTCTCCACGGAGCGCGCGCTGCACTTGAGCTGCACCACCCGCGACCGGACTGCCGGCGGCCCGGTGGCCGGCCCACGCCGCCCCGCCCCCCGCGCCCGTCACCCCGGCCAACACTCGGCCGGCCCGGCCCGGGGGACCACAGGGCTTCCGGGACCGGGAGCAGCCGGCCGGGTGTGCCTGCCGGGGCGTGTAGGGGCGAGGGTGGCGTGAGGGGCGCGGAGGTCTTGGCGCTCTCCCACCCTGGGACCCTCCAGGCACCACCCGGCTCGGGGGCCGCCGCCCCTCCCCCACCCCCTCGCCCACCTCCCCAAGGCGTTCGCTGCCCAGGGCCTCGGGGCGCGCTGGGGCCCGCGGTCCTCTGAGCCTCCTGCGGGCCTAGGCGCAGCCCAGCCGTGGCCCTGAGCGCCCATGCTGCCCGGCACCTGCGCGGTGCCCAAACCCACCTGGAGCCACCAGCGCCGGCGACCAGAGCTCGTCAGCCCCGCCCCTTCGCCCCACCGAGGCCCCCCTCCCCCCTTGCCCCCACGCCGCCCTCCAAGCACAAGACCTTGCTGAGGGTGCAGACGAGCGACGTGCAGCCACACGGACAGGCACACAGACACACTCGCGGCGCGCCCACGCCAAGTGAGACAGCCGGCCGGCGCAAGCTCGTCAGCCAGGGCCACAGCCAGAGCACCCACCCGTGAGAGGCCGGGGCCAGAGGAAGGGACGGCAGGCCGGGGGTCAGGAGAGACAGAGACGGAAAGAGATGAAGGTTCAGAGACAGGCTCCCAAGACGGCGAGAGGGCAGATGCAGATGCAGATGCAGACAGACAGACAGACACGAGCGCGCAGGCACACCCAGGGAGGGAGAGCCAGAGAGAGGGAGACACAGAGCGACCGACAGAGAGACGGAAAGCGGGAGACGGACAGGGGACAGGGGATGGCATCCCATCCGAGACGGACACTCTGGCACAGACCGTCACACACCGCAGAGAGCGGCCCGTGCGCAAGGGAGGCGGCGTCAGCCTTGGGCCGGGCGAGCCCCGGCTGGACGCGGTGCCCTGGGGCTGGCAATCACCCGTGGGGACCCCAAGACTTCCTCGCAGCCGAGGTCTCAAAGGTCCCCTTCGGCTTGGCTCCCTGAGGCGAGACCCAGCCCCCGCCCCAGGCCAGAGGGTGAGTGTGGGAGAGAGCGTGCGTGTGAGTGTGTCGGTGGGCGACGGTGGGGTCGGGTCGACTGGGGGGCCGGGTGGATACCCACAGTGGAGGGGGAGGGTGTGGCGGCCGGGGCTTTGGAAGCCTGTGCGGTCCTCTTGCTGTCTCTCTCTCTCTCCCTCTTTCTCCGTCTCCCTTACTTGTGGTTTCCGGCTCTTGACCTGTCTGGGCTGCGGGGGGTGTGTCTGTGTTTGGGGGGGCGGGCGTGAGGTGTGTGTGTGTGTGTGTGTGTGTGTGTGTGTGTGTGTGTGTGTGCGCCCGCGCCTGCGGGAGACCGCGAGGTTGCCTGCCAGGGTGCGTCTGGGGGTGGGGCTGGGGCCCCGGCCCCGCCCAGAATTGCCTGAGGCCTGCCAAGGGAGCCCCAGACAGAGACCCCCGCGCCTCCGCCCCCGCCGTTCCTCTGGTTTCCTGGACGCCGAAAGAAAGCCGAGGGGCTGGCGGGCCGCGCGGAGGCAACCCAGGTCTGCAGCGGGAGTCGGGCGCCCCGGCCACCCGACCTGAGAGGGGCTGGAAGGCAGGCGGCGGCTCTGAGCGCGGTGGGGTGCCAGGGGCCAGCGGCAGGTGCGGCTTGCGGTGCGGCTGGGGCCGGGGGCTAAAGGAGAGGGGAGGCAGGGAAAAACAGAAACAACAAAAAGCCTACAGCACCCGGTATTCCCAGGCGGTCTCCCATCCAAGTACTAACCGGGCCCGACCCTGCTTAGCTTCCGAGATCAGACGAGATCGGGCGCGTTCAGGGTGGTATGGCCGTAGACGGAGGCGGCTGCCGCCAGGCGCCCTAAGAGCCCTGCGCTGCGCCTGCCTTTCGCTCTGACCTGCCGGTCGGGCCAGCCGGCGGCCGCAGCTCTCCAGCTCTCCACGGAGCGCGCGCTGCACTTGAGCTGCACCACCCGCGACCGGACTGCCGGCGGCCCGGTGGCCGGCCCACGCCGCCCCCGCCCCCGCGCCCCGTCACCCCCGGCCAACACTCGGCCGGCCCGGCCCGGGGGACCACAGGGCTTCCGGGACCGGGAGCAGCCGGCCGGGTGTGCCTGCCGGGGCGTGTAGGGGCGAGGGTGGCGTGAGGGGCGCGGAGGTCTTGGCGCTCTCCCACCCTGGGACCCTCCAGGCACCACCCGGCTCGGGGGCCGCCGCCCCTCCCCCACCCCCTCGCCCACCTCCCCAAGGCGTTCGCTGCCCAGGGCCTCGGGGCGCGCTGGGGCCCGCGGTCCTCTGAGCCTCCTGCGGGCCTAGGCGCAGCCCAGCCGTGGCCCTGAGCGCCCATGCTGCCCGGCACCTGCGCGGTGCCCAAACCCACCTGGAGCCACCAGCGCCGGCGACCAGAGCTCGTCAGCCCCCCCTTCGCCCCACCGAGGCCCCCCTCCCCCTTGCCCCCACGCCGCCCTCCAAGCACAAGACCTTGCTGAGGGTGCAGACGAGCGACGTGCAGCCACACGGACAGGCACACAGACACACTCGCGGGCGCCCACGCCAAGTGAGACAGCCGGCCGGCGCAAGCTCGTCAGCCAGGGCCACAGCCAGAGCACCCACCCGTGAGAGGCCGGGGCCAGAGGAAGGGACGGCAGGCCGGGGGTCAGGAGAGACAGAGACGGAAAGAGATGAAGGTTCAGAGACAGGCTCCCAAGACGGCGAGAGGCAGATGCAGATGCAGATGCAGACAGACAGACAGACACGAGCGCGCAGGCACACCCAGGGAGGGAGAGCCAGAGAGAGGGAGACACAGAGCGACCGACAGAGAGACGGAAAGCGGAGACGGACAGGGGACAGGGGATGGCATCCCATCCGAGACGGACACTCTGGCACAGACCGTCACACACCGCAGAGAGCGGCCCGTGCGCAAGGGAGGCGGCGTCAGCCTTGGGCCGGGCGAGCCCCGGCTGGACGCGGTGCCCTGGGGCTGGCAATCACCCGTGGGGACCCCAAGACTTCCTCGCAGCCGAGGTCTCAAAGGTCCCCTTCGGCTTGGCTCCCTGAGGCGAGACCCAGCCCCCGGCCCCAGGCCAGAGGGTGAGTGTGGGAGAGAGCGTGCGTGTGAGTGTGTCGGTGGGCGACGGTGGGTCGGGTCGACTGGGGGGCCGGGTGGATACCCACAGTGGAGGGGGAGGGTGTGGCGGCCGGGGCTTTGGAAGCCTGTGCGGTCCTCTTGCTGTCTCTCTCTCTCTCCCTCTTTCTCCGTCTCCCTTACTTGTGGTTTCCGGCTCTTGACCTGTCTGGGCTGCGGGGGGTGTGTCTGTGTTTGGGGGGCGGGCGTGAGGGTGTGTGTGTGTGTGTGTGTGTGTGTGTGTGTGCGCCGCGCCTGCGGGAGACCGCGAGGTTGCCTGCCAGGGTGCGTCTGGGGGTGGGCTGGGGCCCCGGCCCCGCCCAGAATTGCCTGAGGCCTGCCAAGGGAGCCCCAGACAGAGACCCCCGCGCCTCCGCCCCGCCGTTCCTCTGGTTTCCTGGACGCCGAAAGAAAGCCGAGGGGCTGGCGGGCGCGGAGGCAACCCAGGTCTGCAGCGGGAGTCGGGCGCCCCGGCCACCCGACCTGAGAGGGGCTGGAAGGCAGGCGGCGGCTCTGAGCGCGGTGGGGTGCCAGGGGCCAGCGGCAGGTGCGGCTTGCGGTGCGGGCTGGGCCGGGGCTAAAGGAGAGGGGAGGCAGGGAAAAACAGAAACAACAAAAAGCCTACAGCACCCGGTATTCCCAGGCGGTCTCCCATCCAAGTACTAACCGGGCCCGACCCTGCTTAGCTTCCGAGATCAGACGAGATCGGGCGCGTTCAGGGTGGTATGGCCGTAGACGGAGGCGGCTGCCGCCAGGCGCCCTAAGAGCCCTGCGCTGCGCCTGCCTTTCGCTCTGACCTGCCGGTCGGGCCAGCCGGCGGCCGCAGCTCTCCAGCTCTCCACGGAGCGCGCGCTGCACTTGAGCTGCACCACCCGCGACCGGACTGCCGGCGGCCCGGTGGCCGGCCCACGCCGCCCCCCCCCCCGCCCCGTCACCCCCGGCCAACACTCGGCCGGCCCGGCCGGGGACCACAGGGCTTCCGGGACCGGGAGCAGCCGGCCGGGTGTGCCTGCCGGGGCGTGTAGGGGGAGGTGGCGTGAGGGGGCGCGAGGTCTTGGCGCTCTCCCACCTGGGACCCTCCAGGCACCACCCGGCTCGGGGGCCGCCGCCCCTCCACCCCTCGCCCACCTCCCCAAGGCGTTCGCTGCCCAGGGCCTCGGGGCGCGCTGGGGCCCGCGTCCTCTGAGCCTCCTGCGGGCCTAGGCGCAGCCCAGCCGTGGCCCTGAGCGCCCATGCTGCCCGGCACCTGCGCGGTGCCCAAACCCACCTGGAGCCACCAGCGCCGGCGACCAGAGCTCGTCAGCCCCGCCCCTTCGCCCCACCGAGGCCCCCCCTCCCCCTTGCCCCCACGCCGCCCTCCAAGCACAAGACCTTGCTGAGGGTGCAGACGAGCGACGTGCAGCCACACGGACAGGCACACAGACACACTCGCGGGCGCCACGCCAAGTGAGACAGCCGGCCGGCGCAAGCTCGTCAGCCAGGGCCACAGCCAGAGCACCCACCCGTGAGAGGCCGGGGCCAGAGGAAGGGACGGCAGGCCGGGGGTCAGGAGAGACAGAGACGGAAAGAGATGAAGGTTCAGAGACAGGCTCCCAAGACGGCGAGAGGGCAGATGCAGATGCAGATGCAGACAGACAGACAGACACGAGCGCGCAGGCACACCCAGGGAGGGAGAGCCAGAGAGAGGGAGACACAGAGCGACCGACAGAGAGACGGAAAGCGGGAGACGGACAGGGGACAGGGGATGGCATCCCATCCGAGACGGACACTCTGGCACAGACCGTCACACACCGCAGAGAGCGGCCCGTGCGCAAGGGAGGCGGCGTCAGCCTTGGGCCGGGCGAGCCCCGGCTGGACGCGGTGCCCTGGGGCTGGCAATCACCCGTGGGGACCCAAGACTTCCTCGCAGCCGAGGTCTCAAAGGTCCCCTTCGGCTTGGCTCCCTGAGGCGAGACCCAGCCCCGGCCCCAGGCCAGAGGGTGAGTGTGGGAGAGAGCGTGCGTGTGAGTGTGTCGGTGGGCGACGGTGGGGTCGGGTCGACTGGGGGGCCGGGTGGATACCCACAGTGGAGGGGGGAGGTGTGGCGGCCGGGGCTTTGGAAGCCTGTGCGGTCCTCTTGCTGTCCTCTCTCTCTCTCCCTCTTTCTCCGTCTCCCTTACTTGTGGTTTCCGGCTCTTGACCTGTCTGGGCTGCGGGGGGTGTGTCTGTGTTTGGGGGGGGCGGGTGAGGTGTGTGTGTGTGTGTTTGTGTGTGTGTGTGTGTGTGTGTGTGTGCGCCGCGCCTGCGGAGACCGCGAGGTTGCCTGCCAGGGTGCGTCTGGGGGTGGGCTGGGCCCGCCCCGCCCAGAAATTGC
>NW_017217256.1:0-12658 GCF_001704415.2 Capra hircus | reverse complement strand
GGGCTCTGGATGTGCGGCTCGTGCTTCGGGAACTTCTTGAGTTGCCAGCAAGGACGTGAAGGACCCTTTGAAAGTCCAGAGGTTAGGGTGTAATTAGCCTCGAGACGCCTCAAGTGGAAATGTGGCCTCATCTCGCCTGGAGGGGAGAACCTCCTGGATTTCTCGAGTTGCGGCAGGTGCTCTCGACTTACGACGGGGACCTCAGGGACCCGTTCTGCTGGCCTCAGGAAAGGCCAGTCCCCATGTGAGTAGCTCGGGGGCTCTCGGGATTCCTCTCCCGTTGATGTCGGAGCCTAAGGTCTTGTGTGGAGTAGGTGCTGTAACCTGAGGATTCCTCTCCAGTGCTGACATAGATCTTGGGGTACTTCTGGAGTCTCCCCAGGGCAGTCAGTCCTCTACTCGAGTGGGGGCATGCAAGTGCGCTTTCCTCCCGAGCTGTAGCAGCAGTGTCACGCATCCCTTCGCGTGGATCAACGGATCTGTGGCTTTCCCTCGACGCTTTCCCAAGAGGCTTTTCACGAGGCTTTCCACAGGGCTGTCCCACGTGCCACCGTGGTGTGAGTCGATCCTCGCTTGAAAGTCGACGCAGTGCAGGGAAAACAGGTTTCTCTGGAATGGATTGAGACATCTGGGGGACTCTGGGAATGGTGGCAAGACCCTGGAGTTCCTCTCGCCTTTCCGGTGGAGAGCGCCTCCTCTTGAGATGCGAGCGGGAACGCGGGAATTCTTTCCCGACCACGCAGGGAAAGGATCCCTCCGCTCGAGGTATGAGGCGGAAACGGGGCTGCTCTGGATTGGGCGGGACTCTCGTGCTTCCTCTCGAGTGGAGACGGGTATGTCGGGGAACTTCTTGAGTTGCAGCAAGGGTGTGAAGGACCTTTGGAAGTTCGAGAGGTTAGGTGTGATTAGCCTCGACACGCCTCAGCAGAAATGGGCCTCATCTCGCCTGGAGGGAGAAACCTCCTGGATTTTCTCTCGAGTTGCGGCAGGTGCTCTCGACTTAAGACTGGGACCTCAGGGACCCGCTCTGGTGGCCTCAGGAAAGGCCAGTCCCCATGGCAGTTGCACGGGGGCCTCTCGGGATTCCTCTCCCGTCGATGCGGGCCCTGGGACCTTGTGTGGAGTCTGTGCCGGATCCTGAGGATTCCTCTCCAGTGCTGACATGGATCTTGGGTACCTCTGGAGTCTCCCAGGGGAGTCATTCCTCTTCGCGAGTGGGGATATGCACGTGGGTTTTCCTCCCCGAGCTGTAGCAGCAGTGTCACGCTTCCCTTCGCGTGGATCATGGGATCTGTGGCTTTCCCTCGAGGCTTTCTCAGGAGACTTTCCCACGAGGCTTTCCCACAGGGCTGTCCCACATGCCACCGTGGTGTGAGTCGATCCTCAGCTTGAAAGTCGAGGCAGTGCAGGGAAAAAAGGTTTCCCTGGAATGGACTGAGACATCCAGGGGACTCTGGAATGGGGCGTGATACTGAAGTTACTCTCGCCTTTTCCTGTGGAGAGCGCCTTCGCTTGAGATGAGACGGGAACGCTAGGAATACTTTGCCGACCACGCAGGGAAAGGATCCCTCCTCTCGAGCTAGCAGGCGAAACGGGGCCACTCTGGATATGGGCGGGACCCTTGGGATCCTCTTGAGAGTAGGACGGGTATGTCAGGGAACTTCTTGAGTTGCAGCAAGGGTGTGAAGGACCCTTTGGAAGTTCCAGGAGTTTAAGTGTGATTACCCTCCTTGTTGCCTCAGCGGAAATGGGCCTCATCTCGCCTGGATTGGGGAACCTCCTGGATTTTCTCGAGTTGCGGCAGGTGCTCTGGACTTACGATGGGGACCTCAGGGACCCACCTGGTGCCCTCAGGAAAAGGCCAGTCCCCATGGGAATTGCTCTGGGGCCCTCTCGGGATTCCTCTCCCGTAGATTCCGGGGTCTAGACCTTGTGTGGAGTCCGTGCCGGAACCTGAGCATTCCTCTCCAGTGCTGACATGGATCTTGGGTACTTCTGGAGTCTCCCAGGGGAGTCAATCCTCGTCGCGAGTGGAGATATGCATGTGGGTTTTTCTCCCGAGCTGTAGCAGCAGTGTCAACCTTCCCTTCGCGTGGATCATGGGATCTGTGGCTTTCTCTCGAGGCTTTCTCAGGAGACTTTCCCACGAGGCTTTCCCACAGGGCTGTCCCACATGCCACCGTGGTGTGAGTTGATCCTCAGCTTGAAAGTCGAGGCAGTGTAGGGAAAAATGGTTTCTGTGGAATGGAATGAGACATCTGGCGGGAGTGTGGAACGGTGCACGAACCTGGAGTTCCTCTCGGCCTATCCAGTGGAGAGCGCCTCCTCTTGAGATGCGACGGAACGCCGGGAATTCTTTCCCGACCACGCAGGGAAAGGATCCCTACCTCTCGAGCTAGGAGGCGGAAACGGGTCTCCTGCTGGATGTGGCGGGAACTCTCGTGCTTCCTCTCGAGCGGGAGACCGGTTTGTCGAGGAACTTCTTGAGTTGCAGCAAGGGTGTGAAGGACCCTTTGGAAGTTCCAGAGTTTTAGGTGTGATTAGCCTCGAGACGCCTCAGCGGAAATGGGCCTCATCTCGCCTGGAGGGGAGAACCTCCTGGATTTTCTCGAGTTGCGGCAGGTGCTCTCGACTTACCGACGGGAACCTCAGGGACCCGCTGTGGTGGCGTCAGGAAAGGCCAGTCCCCATGCGAGTTGCTCGAGGCCCTCTCGGGATTCCTCTCCCGTCGATGCAGGGGCCTAAGATCTTGTGTGGAGTCGGTGCCGGAACCTGAGGATTCCTTTCCAGTGCTGACATGGATCTTGGGGGTACTTCTGGAGTCTCCCCAGGGGAGTCAGTCCTCGTCTCGAGTGGGGGCATGCACGTGCACTTTCCTACCGAGCTGTAGCAGTAGTGTCGCACTTCCCTTCGCGTGGATCAAGGGATCTGTGGCTTTCCATCGAGGCTTTCCCACGAGGCTTTCCCACAGCGCTGTCCCACGTGCCACCGTGGGTGTGAGTCCAACCCTCGGCTAGAAAGTCGAGACAGTGCAGGGAAACAAGTTTCCCTGGAATGGACTGAGACATCTGGGGGACTCTGGGAATGGTGCACAACCCTGGAGTTCCTCTCGCCATTCCTGTGGAGAGCACCTCCTCTTGAGATGCGAAGGGAACGCCCAGGAATTCTTTCCCGACCACGCAGGGAAAGGATCCCTACTCTCGAGCTAGGAGGCGGAAACGGGTCTCTGCTGGATGTGGGCGGGATCTCGTGCTTCCTCTCGAGCGGAGACCGGGTTTGTCGAGGAACTTCTTGAGTTGCAGTAAAGGAGTGAATGACCCTTTGGAAGTTCCAGATGTTAGATGTGATTAGCCTCCAGACGCCTCAGTGGAAATGGGCCTCATCTCGCCTGGAGGGGAGAACCTTCTGGATTTTCTCGAGTTGCGGCAGGTGCTCTCGACTTACGACTGGGACCTCAGGGACCCGCTCTGGTGGCCTCAGGAAAGGCCAGTCCCCATGCGAGATGCTCGGGGGCCTCTCGGGATCCTCTCCCGTCGAAGCCGGGCCTAAGACCTTGTGTGGAATCGGTGCGGAACCTGAGATTCCTCTCCAGTGCTGACATGGATCTTGGGTACTTCTGGAGTCTCCCCAGGGGAGTCAGTCCTCGTCTCGAGTGGGGGGCATGCACGTGCGCTTTCCTCCCGAGCTGTAGCAGCAGTGTCGCGCTTCCCTTGGCGTGGATCAAGGGATCTGGGGCTTTCCCTCGAGGCTTTCCATGAGGCTTTCCACGAGGCTTTCCCACAGGGCTGTCCCACGTGCCACCGTGGTGTGAGTCGATCCTCGGCTTGAAAGTCGAGGCAGTGCTAGGGAAAACAGGTTTCCCTGGAATGGACTGAGACATCTGGGGGACTCTGGGAATGGTGGCACGACCCTGGAGTTCCTCTCGCCTTTCCTGTGGGAGAGCGCCTCCTATTGAGATGCGACGGGAACGCCGGGAATTCTTTCCCGACCACGCAGGGAAAGGAAGCCTCCTCTCCGAGCTAGGAGGCGGAAACGGGGCTCCTCTGGATGTGGGCGGGACTCTCGTGCTTCCTCTCGAGTGGAGTCGGGTATGTCGGGGAACTTCTTGAGTTGCAGCAAGGGTGTGAAGGACCCTTTGGAAGTTCCAGAGTTTAGGTGTGATTAGCCTCAGACGCCTCAGCGGAAATGGGCCTCATCTCGCCTGGAGGGGAGAACCTCCTGGATTTTCTCGAGTTGCGGCAGGTGCTCTCGACTTACGACTGGGGACCTCAGGGACCCGCTCTGGTGGCCTCAGGAAAGGCCAGTCCCCATGCGAGTTGCTCGGGGGCCTCTCGGGATTCCTCTCCCGTCGATGCGGGGCCTAAGACCTTGTGTGGAGTCGTGCCGGAACCTGAGGATTCCTCTCCAGTGCTGACATGGATCTTGGGGTACTTCTGGAGTCTCCCCAGGGGAGTCAGTCCTCGTCTCGAGTGGGGACATGCACGTGCGCTTTCCTTCCGAGCTGTAAGCAGCAGTGTCGCGCTTCCCTTGGCGTGGATCAAGGGATCTGTGGGCTTTCCCTCGAGGCTTTCCCACGAGGTTTTCCCACGAGGCTTTCCCACAGGGCTGTCCCACGTGCCACCTTGGTGTGCGTCGATCCTCGACTTGAAAGTCGAGGCAGTGCAGGGAAAACAGGTTTCCCTGGAATGGACTGAGACTTCTGCAGGACTCTGGGAATATTGACATGACACTGGAGTTCGTCTCGACTTTCCTGTGGAGAGCGCCTCCTCTTGAGATGCGAGCGGAACGCCGGGAATTTTTTTCCGACCACGCAGGGAAAGGATCCCTACCTCTCGAGCTAGGAGGCGGAAACGGGTCTCCGCTGGATGTGGGCGGGACTCTCGTGCTTCCTCTCGAGTGGAGACCGGTTTTTCGAGGAACTTCTTGAGTTGCAGTAAGGGTGTGAAGGACCCTTTGGAAGTTCCAGAGTTTAGGTGTGATTAGCCTCGAGGACGCCTCAGCGGAAATGGGCCTCATCTCGCCTGGAGGGCAGAACCTCCTGGATTTTCTCGAGTTGCGGCAGGTGCTCTCGACTTACGACTGGGAACCTCAGGGACCCGCTGTGGTGGCGTCAGGAAAGGCCAGTCCCCATGCGAGTTGCTCGGGGCCTCTCGGGATTCCTCTCCCGTCGATGCCGGGGCCTAAGACCTTGTGTGGAGTCGGTGCCGGAACCTGAGGATTCCTCTCCAGTGCTGACATGGATCTTGGGGTACTTCTGGAGTCTCCCCAGGGGAGTCAGTCCTCGTCTCGAGTGGGGCATGCAAGTGCGCTTTCCTCCCGAGCTGTAGCAGCAGTGTCACGCTTCCCTTCGCGTGGATCAAGGGATCATGGGCTTTCCCTCGAGGCTTTCCCATGAGGCTTTCCACGAGGCTTTCCCACAGGGCTGTCCCACGTGCCACCGTGGTGTGAGTCGATCCTCGGCTTGAAAGTCGAGGCAGTGCTAGGGAAAACAGGTTTCCCTGGAATGGACTGAGACATCTGGGGGACTCTGGGAATGGTGGCACGACCCTGGAGTTCCTCTCGCCTTTCCTGTGGAGAGCGCTCCATTTGAGATGCGACGGGAAGGCCGGGAATTCTTTCCCGACCACGCAGGGAAAGGATCCCTCCTCTCGAGCTAGGAGGCGGAAACGGGGCTCCTCTGGTTGTGGGCGGGACTCTCGTGCTTCCTCTCGAGTGGAGTCGGGTATGTCGGGGAACTTCTTGAGTTGCAGCAAGGGTGTGAAGGACCCTTTGAAGTTCCAGAGTTTAGGTGTGATTAGCCTCAGACGCCTCAGTGGAAATGGGCCTCATCTCGAATGGAGGGGAGAACCTCCTGGATTTTCTCGAGTTGCGGCAGGTGCTCTCGACTTACGACGGGGACCTCAGGGACCCGCTCTGGTGGCCTCAGGAAAGGCCAGTCCCCTTGCGAGTTGCTCGGGGACCTCTCGGGTTTCTGCTCCCGTCGATGCTGGGGCCTAAAACCTTGTGTGGAGTCAGTGCCGGAACCTGAGGATTCCTCTGCCAGTGCTGACATGGATCCTTGGGGTACTTCTGGAGTCTCCCCAGGGAGTCAGTCCTCGTCTCGAGTGGGGACATGCACGTGCGCTTTCCTTCCGAGCTGTAGCAGCAGTGTCGCACTTCCCTTCGCGTGGATCAAGGGAATCTGTGGCTTTCCCTCGAGGCTTTCCCACGAGGCTTTCCCACGAGGCTTTCCCACAGGGCTGTCCCACGTGCCACTGTGGTGTAGAGTCGATCCTCGGATTGAAAGTCGAGGCAGTGCAGGGAAAACAGGTTTCCCTGGAATGGACTGAGACATCTGGGGGACTCTGGGAATGGTGGCACGACCCTGGAGTTCCTCTCGCCTTTCCTGTGGAGAGCGCCTCCTCTTGATATGCCGACGGGAACGCCGGGAATTCTTTCCCGACCACGCAGGGAAAGTATCCCTCGCTCTCGAGCTATGAGGCGGAAACGGGCTCCTCTGGATGAGGCGGGACTCTCGTGCTTCCTCTCCAGTGGAGACGGGTATGTTCGGGGAACTTCTTGAGTTGCAGCAAGGGTGTGAAGGACCCTTTGGAAGTCCAGAGGTTAGGTGTGATTAGCCTCGAGATGCCTCAGCGGAAATGGGCCTCAATCTCGCCTGGAGGGAGAACCTCCTGGATTTTCTCGAGGTTGCGGCAGGTGCTCTCGACTTACGAATGGGACCTCAGGGACCCGCTCTGGTGGCCTCAGGAAAGGCCAGTCCCCATGCGAGTTGCTCCGGGGGCCTCTCGGGATTCCTCTCCCGTCAATGTCCGGGGCCTAAGATCTTGTGTGGAGATCCGTGCCGGAACCTGAGGATTCCTCTCCAGTGCTGACATGGATCTTGGGGTACTTCTGGAGTCTCCCCAGGGGAGTCAGTCCTCGTCTCGAGTGGGGGCATGCACGTGCGCTTTCCTCCCGAGCTGTAGCAGCAGTGTCACGCTTCCCTTTCGCGTGGATCAAGGGATCTGTGGCTTTCCCTCGAGGCTTTCCCACGAGGCTTTCCCACGAGGCTTTCACACAGGGCTGTCCCACGTGCCACCGTGGTGTGAGTCGATCCTCGGCTTGAAAGTCGAGGCAGTGCAGGGAAAACAGGTTTCCCTGGAATGGACTGAGACATCTCGGACTTCTGGGAATGGTGCACGACCCTGGAGTTCCTCTCGCTTTCCTGTGGAGACGGCCTCCTCTTGAGATGCGACGGGAACGCCGGGAATTCTTTCCCGACCGCAGGGAAAGGATCCATCCTCTCGAGCTATGCAGGCGGAAACGGGGCTCCTCTGGATAGTGGGCGGACTCTCGTGCTTCCTCTCGAGTGGAGACGGGTATGTCGGGGAACTTCTTGAGTTGCAGCAAGGGTGTGAAGGACCCTTTGGAAGTTCCAGAGGTTAGGTGTGATTAGCCTCGAGACGCCTCCGCGGAAATGGGCCTCATCTCGCCTGGGAGGGGAGAACCTCCTGGATTTTCTCGAGTTGCGCAGGTGCTCTCGACTTACAGACGAGGACCTCAGGGACCTGCTCTGGTGGCCTCAGGAAAGGCCAGTCCCCATGCGAGTTGCTCGGGGCCCTTCGGATTCCTCTCCCGTCGATGCCGGGGCCTAAGACTTGTGTGGAGTACGGTGCCGGAACCTGAGGATTCCTCTCCAGTGCTGACATGGATCTTGGGTACTTCTGGAGTCTCCCCAGGGGATTCAGTCCTCGTCTCGAGCTTAGGGTCATGCACGTGCACTTTCCTCCCGAGCTGTAGCAGCAGTGTCATGCTTCCCTTCGCGTGGATGAAGGAATCTGTGGCTTTCCTCGAGGCTTTTCCCACGAGGCTTTCCCACGAGGCTTTCCCACAGGGCTGTCCCACGTGCCACCGTGGTGTGAGTCGATCCTCGGCTTGAAAGTCGAGGCAGTGCAGGGAAAACAGGTTTCCCTGGAATGGACTGAGACATCTGAGGACTCTGGGAATGGTGGCACGACCCTGGAGTTCCTCTCGCCTTTCCTGTGGAGAGCGCCTCCTCTTGAGATGCGACCGGAACGCCGGGAATTCTTTCCCGAACCACGCAGGGAAAGGATCCCTCCTCTCGAGCTAGGAGGCGGAAACGGGGCTCCTCTGGATGTGGGCGGGACTCTCGTGCTTCCTCTCGAGTGGAGACGGGTATGTCGGGGAACTTCTTGAGTTGCAGCAAGGGTGTGAAGGACCCTTTGGAAGTTCCAGAGTTTAGGTGTGATTAGCCTCGAGACGCCTCACTGGAAATGGGCCCTCATCTCGCCTGGAGGGAGAACCTCCTGGATTTTCTCGAGTTGCGGCAGGTGCTCTCGACTTACGACGGGGACCTCAGGGACCCGCTCTGGTGGCCTCAGGAAAGGCCAGTCCCCATGCGAGTTGCTCGGGGCCTCTCGGGATTCCTCTCCCGTCGATGCGGGGCCTAAGACCTTGTGTAGGAGTCGGTGCCGGAACCTGAGGATTCCTCTCCAGTGCTGACATGGATCTTGGGGTACTTCTGGAGTCTCCCTAGGGGAGTCAGTCCTCGTCTCGAGTGGGGCATGCACGTGCGCTTTCCTCCGAGCTGTAGCAGCAGTGTCACGCTTCCCTTTGCGTGGATGCAAGGAATCTGTGGCTTTCCCTCGAGTCTTTCCACGAGGCTTTCCCACGAGGCTTTCCACAAGGGCTGTCCCACGTGCCACCGTGGTGTGAGTCGATCCTCGGCTTGAAAGTCGAGGCAGTGCAGGGAAAACACGTTTCCCTGGAATGGACTGAGACATCTGGGGACTCTGGGAATCGTGGCACGACCCTGGAGTTCCTCTCGCTTTCCTGTAGGAGAGCGCCTCCTCTTGAGATGCGATGCGGAAGGCCAGGAATTCTTTCCTGAACACGCAGGGAAAGGATCCCTCCTCTCGAGCTAGGAGGCGGAAACGGGGCTCCTCTGGATGTGGGCGGGACTCTCGTGCTTCCTCTCGAGTCGAGACGGGTATGTCGGGGAACTTCTTGAGTTGCAGCAAGGGTGTGAAGGACCCTTTGAAAGTTCCAGAGGTTAGGTGTGATTAGCCTCGAGACGCCTCAGCGGAAAATGGGCCTCATCTCGCCTGGAGGGGAGAACCTCCTGGATTTTCTCGAGTTGCGGCAGGTGCTCTCGACTTACGACGGGAACCTCAGGGACATGATCTGGTGGCCTCAGGAAAGGCCAGTCCCCATGCGAGTTGCTCGGGGGCCTCTCGGTATTCCTCTCCAGTCGATGCCGCGGCCTAAGACCTTGTGTGGAGTCGGTGCCGGAACCTGAGGATTCCTCTCCAGTGTCTGACATGGATCTTGGGGTACTTCTGGAGTCTCCCCTGTGGAGTCAGTCCTCGTCTCGAGTGGGGCATGCACGTGCGCTTTCCTCCCCAGCTGTAGCAGCAGTGTCACGCTTCCCTTCGCGTGGATCAAGGGATCTGTGGCTTTCCCTCGAGGCTTTCCCACGATGCTTTCCCACGAGGCTTTCCACAAGGCTGCCCACGTGCCACCGTGGTGTGAGTCGATCCTCGGCTTGAAAGTCGAGGCAGTGCAGGGAAAACAGGTTTCCCTGGAATGGACTGAGACATCTGGGGGACTCTGGGAATGGTGGCACGACCCTGGAGTTCCTCTCGCCTTTCCTGTGGAGAGCTGCCTCCTCTTGAGATGCGACGGAAATGCCGGGAATTCTTTCCCGACCACGCAGGGAAAGGATCCCTCCTCTCGAGCTAGGAGGCGGAAACGGGGCTCCTCTGGATGAGGCGCGGGACTCTCGTGATTCCTCTCGAGTGGAGACGGGTATGTCGGGGAACTTCTTGAGTTGCCAGCAAGGGTGTGAAAGACCCTTTGTAAGTTCCAGACGTTAGGTGTGATTAGCCTCGAGATGCCTCAGGGAAATGGGCCTCATCTCGCCTGGAGGGGAGAACCTCCTGGATTTTCTCGAGTTGTGGCAGGTGCTCTCGACTTACGACGGGGACCTCACGGACCCGCTCTGGTGGCCTCAGGAAAGGCCAGTCCCCAAGCGAGTTGCTCGGGGGCCTCTCGGGATTCCTCTCCGTCGATGCCGGGGCCTAAGACCTTGTGTGGAGTAGGTGCCGGAACCTGAGGATTCCTCTCCAGTGCTGACATGGATCTTGGGGTACGCTGGAGTCGCCCCAGGGAGTCAGTCCTCGTCTCAAGTGGGGGCATGCACGTGCGCTTTCCTCCCGAGATGTAGCAGCAGTGTCATGCTTCCCTTCGCGTGGATCAAGGGATCTGCAACTTTCCCTCGAGGCTTTCCCACGAGGCTTTCCCTCGAGGCTTTCCCACAGGGCTGTCCCACGTGCCACCTTGGTGTGAGTCGATCCTCGGCTTGAAAGTCGAGGCAGTGCAGGGAAAACAGGTTTCCCTGGAATGGACTGAGACATCTGGGGGACTCTGGGAATGGTGGCACGACCCTGGAGTTCCTCTCGCCTTTCCTGTGGAGAGCAGCCTCCTCTTGAGATGCGACGGAAACGCCGGGATTTCTTTCCCGACCACGCAGGGAAATATCCCTGCTCTCGAGCTATGAGGCGGAAACGGGGCTCCTCTGGATGAGGGCGGGACTCTCGTGCTTCCTCTCCAGTGGAGACGGGTATGTTGGGGAACTTCTTGAGTTGCAGCAAGGGTGTGAAGGACCCTTTGGAAAGTCAAGAGGTTAGGTGTGATTAGCCTCGAGATGCCTCAGCGGAAATGGGCCTAATCTCGCCTGGAAGGGAGAACCTCCTGGATTTTCTCGAGGTGCGGCAGGTGCTCTCGACTTACAATGGGGACCTCAGGGACCCGCTCTGGTGGCCTCAGGAAAGGCCAGTCCCCATGCGAGTTGCTCCGGGGCCTTTCGGGATTCCTCTCCCGTCAATGACGGGGCCTAAGATCTTTGTGGAGTCCGTGCCGGAACCTGAGGATTCCTCTCCAGTGCTGACATGGTCTTGGGGTACTTCTGGAGTCTCCCCAGGGGAGTCAGTCCTCGTCTCGAGTGGGGGCATGCACGTGCGCTTTCCTCCCGAGCTGTAGCAGCCAGTGTCACACTTCCCTTTGCGTGGATCAAGGGATCTGTGGCTTTCCTCGAGGCTTTCCCACGAGGCTTTCCCACGAGGCTTTCACACAGGGCTGTCCCACGTGCCACCGTGGTGTGAGTGGATCCTCGGCTTGAAAGTCGAGGCAGTGCAGGGAAAACAGGTTTCCCTGGAATGGACTGAGAAATCTCTGGCACTCAGGAATGGTGGTCACGACCCTGGAGATTCCCTCGTGTTTCCTGTGGAAGACCGCCTCCTCTTGAGATGCGACCGGAACGCCGGGAATTCTTTCCCGACCACGCAGGGAAAGGATTCCACCTCTCGATCTATGAGGCGGAAACGGGGCTTCTCTGGGATGTGGGCAGGACTCTCGTGCTTCCTCTCGAGTGGAGAGGGTACGTCGGGGAACTTCTTGAGTTGCAGCAAGGGTGTGAAGGACCCTTTGGAAGTTCCAGAGGCCAGTGTGATTAGCCTCGAGACGCCTCCGCGGAAATGGGCCTTCATCTCGCCTTGGAGGGGAGAACCTCCTGGATTTTCTAGAGTTGCCACAGGTGCTCTCGACTTAAGACGAGGACCTCAGGGACCTGGTCTGGTGGCCTCAGGAAAGGCCAGTCCCCATGCCGAGTTGCTAGGGGGGCCCTTCGGGATTCCTCTCCCGTCGATGCCGGGCCTAAGACGTTGTGTGGAGACCGGTGCCGGAACCTGAGGATTCCTCTCCAGTGCTGACATGGATCTTGGGGTACTTCTGGAGTCTCCACCAGGGGATTCAGTCCTCGTCTCGACTTAGGTCATGCACGTGCACTTTCCTCCCGAGCTGTAGCAGCAGTGTCATGCTTCCCTTCGCGGTGGATGAAGAAATCTGTGGCTTTCATCGAGGTTTTTGCAGGAGGCTTTCCCACGAGGCTTTCCCACAGGCTGTCCCACGTGCCACCGTGGTGTGAGTCGATCCTCGGCTTGAAAGTCGAGGCAGTGCAGGGAAAACTGGTTTCCCTGGAATGGACTGAGACATCTGGGGACTCTGTGTATGGTGGCTCGACCTGGAGTTCCTCTCGCCTTTCCTGTGGAGAGCGCCTCCACTTGAGATGCGATGTAAACGCCGGAATTCTTTCCCGAACACGCAGGGAAAGGATCCCTCCTCTCGAGCTAGGAGGCGGAAACGGGGCTCCTCTGGATGTCGGCGGAGGCTCGAGCTTTCTCTCAAGTGGAGACGGTTATGTCGGGGAACTTCTTGAGTTGCAACAAGTGGGTGATGTACCCTTTGGAAGTTCCAGAGGTTAGGTGTGATTAGCCTCGAGAGGCCTCATTGGAAATGGCCTCATCTCGCCTGGAGGGGAGAACCTTCTGGATTTTCTCGAGTTGCAGCAGTTTCTCTCCACTTACGACGGGGACTCAGGGACATGCTCTGGTGGCCTCAGGAAAGGCCATTCCCATGCGAGTTGCTCGGGGCCTCTCGGATTCCTCTCCTGTCGATGCGGTCCTAAGACCTTGTGTGGAGTCGGTGCCGGAACCTGAGGATTCCTCTCCAGTCCTGACATGGATCTTGGGGTACGTCCTGAGTCTCCGCCTGGGAGTCAGTCCTCGTCTTCGAGTGGGGCATGCACGTGCGCTTTCCTCCC
>NW_017217255.1:0-12659 GCF_001704415.2 Capra hircus | reverse complement strand
GAGCAGCCTCGCGCCAGAAACTCTGCCAGATCGGGGCTCTGAGCAGAGCTAGAGCTCTGCCGTACTGGAGGCCACTTAGCTCCGTGCAAGCAGGGCTTTCCTCTTGACTGGGCTCGGCTGCCTCCTCTTCTCCCGAGGAGGCTCGCTACACTGCTGGCTGTGCTCTCGCCTATCAGGCGGGCGCGCAGGGCTCCTCCAGCAGGTCTTGCCTCAGGGGCTGCTTCCCCTGAGTTGGGCTGTGGGCGGGAACCCAGACACGCAGGATAAGGCCCCAACCACCTGCACATGTCTCTGCTGGGGAGGAGAGTGCTAGGGAACCTACGTCTCTCACACACTTTCTAGGCACCCACGGAGTCAGCCTCTGGGAGTGTGGGGATGCAAAACCCAGCCAGGGGCCCTTGGAACCTGGTGCTCTCCGTGCGGAGCTTTGTCTGGGCGGCCAAGGAACCGCTGAAGGAGCCCTGCTGTTGCCCTTCGCTTCCCTCTGACAGAGCTTTCACTGCTGGAGCCCTTGGCAGTGTGCAACCCACCAGCCCCTAAGCCCTCCTCAAGGACGCTTGGGACCTAAGTGCAAAGGCAAGGCAGGGGTAGAGCTGAAGCCAGGAAGGCGCCAGTGGCGTTTCCGAGCCTCACACAGCCTGCTCCTTCCTGGGGAGGGAGCCTTAAAGCAAGGCAAGTCTGCGCAAGGCTCGCCTATGGCAGAGCATCTTGGTGCCAGGAACTCTGCCAGATCGGGCCTCTGAACAGAGCTAGAGATCTGCCGTACTGGAGTCGCACTTAGCTTCGTGTAAGCAGGGATTTCAGCTTGACGGGGACTTGCTGCCTCCTCTTCCCCCGAGGAGGCTCGCTTCCCTGCTGGCTGTGCACTCGCCTATCAGGCGGGGGCGCAGGGCTCCTCCAGCAGGTCTTGCCTCAGGGGCTGCTTCCCCTGAGTTGGGGCTGTGGGCAGGAACCCAGACACGCAGGATCAGGCCCCAAACACCTGCACATGTCTCTGCTGGGGAGGAGAGTGCTAGGGAACCTACGTCTGTCATACACTTTCTGGGCACCCAAGGAATCAGCCTCCGTGTGTGCGGGGCTGAAAACCCCAGCCAGGGGCCCTGGGAGCCTGGTGCTCTCCGTGTGGCGCTGAATCTGGGCGGCCAAGCAACCGCTGGAGGAGCCCTGCAGTTGCCCTTCCCTTCCCTCTGACAGAATTCTCACTGCTGGAGCCCTTGGCAGTGTGCAACCCACCACCCCTAAGCTCTCCTTAAGGAGGACTGGGACCTAAGTGCAAAGGCAAGGCAGGATTGGAGCTGAGGCAAGAAAGGCGCCAGTGGCGACTCCCAGGCTCCTGCTGCCTGCTCCTTCCTGGAGAGGCAGCCTAAAAGCAAGGCAAGTCTGGGCAAGGCTAGCCCCCGGCAGAGCAGCCTCGCGCCAGGAACTCTGCCAGATCGGGGCTCTGAGCAGAGCTAGAGCTCTGCCGTACTGGAGGCGCACTTAGCTCCGTGCAAGCAGGGCTTTCAACTTGACGGGGCTGGGCTGCCTCCTCTTCCCCCGAGGAGGCTCGCTTCCCTGCTGGCTGTGCACTCGCCTATCAGGCGGGGCGCAGGGCTCCTCCAGCAGGTCTTGCCTCAGGGGCTGCTTCCCCTGAGTTGGGGCTGTGGGCAGGAACCCAGACACGCAGGATCAGGCCCCAAACCACCTGCACATGTCTCTGCTGGGGAGGAGAGTGCTAGGGAACCTACGTCTGTCATACACTTTCTGGGCACCCAAGGAATCAGCCTCCGTGTGTGCGGGGCTGAAAACCCCAGCCAGGGGCCCTGGGAGCCTGGTGCTCTCGGTGCGGCGCTGATTCTAGGCGGCCTAAAACCGCTGGAGGAGCCCTGCAGTTGCCCTTCCCTTCCCTCTGACAGAGCTCTCACTGCTGAAGCCCTTGGCAGTGTGCAACCCACCACCCCCTAAGCCTCCCCAACGACGCCTGGCACCTATGTGCAAAGGCAAGGCAGGATTGGAGCTGAGGCAAGGAAGGCACCAGTGGCGTCTCCCAGGCTCGCTCAGACAGCTCCTTCCTGGGGAGGGAGCCTAAAAGCAAGGCAAGTCTGGGCAAGGCGAGCCCCCGGGCGAGCAGCCTCGCGCCAGAAACTCTGCCAGATCGGGGCTCTGAGCAGAGCTAGAGCTCTGCCGTACTGGAGGCCCACTTAGCTCCGTGCAAGCAGGGCTTTCCTCTTGACTGGGCTCGGCTGCCTCCTCTTCTCCCGAGGAGGCTCGCTACACTGCTGGCTGTGCTCTCGCCTATCAGGCGGGCGCGCAGGGCTCCTCCAGCAGGTCTTGCCTCAGGGGCTGCTTCCCCTGAGTTGAGGCTGTGGGCGGGAACCCAGACACGCAGGATAAGGCCCCAACCACCTGCACATGTCTCTGCTGGGGAGGAGAGTGCTAGGGAACCTACGTCTCTCACACACTTTCTAGGCACCCACGGAGTCAGCCTCTGGGAGTGTGGGATGCAAAACCCAGCCAGGGGCCCTTGGAACCTGGTGCTCTCCGTGCGGAGCTTTGTCTGGGCGGCCAAGGAACCGCTGAAGGAGCCCTGCTGTTGCCCTTCGCTTCCCTCTGACAGAGCTTTCACTGCTGGAGCCCTTGGCAGTGTGCAACCCACCAGCCCCTAAGCCCTCCTCAAGGACGCTTGGGACCTAAGTGCAAAGGCAAGGCAGGGGTAGAGCTGAAGCCAGGAAGGCGCCAGTGGCGTTTCCGAGCCTCACACAGCCTGCTCCTTCCTGGGGAGGGAGCCTTAAAGCAAGGCAAGTCTGCGCAAGGCTCGCCTATGGCAGAGCATCTTGGTGCCAGGAACTCTGCCAGATCGGGCCTCTGAACAGAGCTAGAGATCTGCCGTACTGGAGTCGCACTTAGCTTCGTGTAAGCAGGGATTTCAGCTTGACGGGGACTTGCTGCCTCCTCTTCCCCCGAGGAGGCTCGCTTCCCTGCTGGCTGTGCACTCGCCTATCAGGCGGGGGCGCAGGGCTCCTCCAGCAGGTCTTGCCTCAGGGGCTGCTTCCCCTGAGTTGGGGCTGTGGGCAGGAACCCAGACACGCAGGATCAGGCCCCAAACACCTGCACATGTCTCTGCTGGGAGGAGAGTGCTAGGGAACCTACGTCTGTCATACACTTTCTGGGCACCCAAGGAATCAGCCTCCGTGTGTGCGGGGCTGAAAACCCCAGCCAGGGGACCTGGGAGCCTGGTGCTCTCCGTGTGGCGCTGAATCTGGGCGGCCAAGCAACCGCTGGAGGAGCCCTGCAGTTGCCCTTCCCTTCCCTCTGACAGAATTCTCACTGCTGGAGCCCTTGGCAGTGTGCAACCCACCAGCCCCTAAGCTCTCCTTAAGGAGGACTGGGACCTAAGTGCAAAGGCAAGGCAGGATTGGAGCTGAGGCAAGAAAGGCGCCAGTGGCGACTCCCAGGCTCCTGCTGCCTGCTCCTTCCTGGAGAGGCAGCCTAAAAGCAAGGCAAGTCTGGGCAAGGCTAGCCCCCGGCAGAGCAGCCTCGCGCCAGGAACTCTGCCAGATCGGGCTCTGAGCAGAGCTAGAGCTCTGCCGTACTGGAGGCGCACTTAGCTCCGTGCAAGCAGGGCTTTCAACTTGACGGGGCTGGGCTGCCTCCTCTTCCCCGAGGAGGCTCGCTTCCCTGCTGGCTGTGCACTCGCCTATCAGGCGGGGCGCAGGGCTCCTCCAGCAGGTCTTGCCTCAGGGGCTGCTTCCCCTGAGTTGGGGCTGTGGGCAGGAACCCAGACACGCAGGATCAGGCCCCAAACACCTGCACATGTCTCTGCTGGGGAGGAGAGTGCTAGGGAACCTACGTCTGTCATACACTTTCTGGGCACCCAAGGAATCAGCCTCCGTGTGTGCGGGGCTGAAAACCCCAGCCAGGGGCCCTGGGAGCCTGGTGCTCTCGGTGCGGCGCTGATTCTAGGCGGCCTAGAAACCGCTGGAGGAGCCCTGCAGTTGCCCTTCCCTTCCCTCTGACAGAGCTCTCACTGCTGAAGCCCTTGGCAGTGTGCAACCCACCACCCCCTAAGCCCTCCCCAACGACGCCTGGCACCTATGTGCAAAGGCAAGGCAGGATTGGAGCTGAGGCAAGGAAGGCACCAGTGGCGTCTCCCAGGCTCGCTCAGACAGCTCCTTCCTGGGGAGGAGCCTAAAAGCAAGGCAAGTCTGGGCAAGGCGAGCCCCCGGCCGAGCAGCCTCGCGCCAGAAACTCTGCCAGATCGGGGCTCTGAGCAGAGCTAGAGCTCTGCCGTACTGGAGGCCACTTAGCTCCGTGCAAGCAGGGCTTTCCTCTTGACTGGGCTCGGCTGCCTCCTCTTCTCCCGAGGAGGCTCGCTACACTGCTGGCTGTGCTCTCGCCTATCAGGCGGGCGCGCAGGGCTCCTCCAGCAGGTCTTGCCTCAGGGGCTGCTTCCCCTGAGTTGAGGCTGTGGGCGGGAACCCAGACACGCAGGATAAGGCCCCAACCACCTGCACATGTCTCTGCTGGGGAGGAGAGTGCTAGGGAACCTACGTCTCTCACACACTTTCTAGGCACCCACGGAGTCAGCCTCTGGGAGTGTGGGGATGCAAAACCCAGCCAGGGGCCCTTGGAACCTGGTGCTCTCCGTGCGGAGCTTTGTCTGGGCGGCCAAGGAACCGCTGAAGGAGCCCTGCTGTTGCCCTTCGCTTCCCTCTGACAGAGCTTTCACTGCTGGAGCCCTTGGCAGTGTGCAACCCACCAGCCCCTAAGCCCTCCTCAAGGACGCTTGGGACCTAAGTGCAAAGGCAAGGCAGGGGTAGAGCTGAAGCCAGGAAGGCGCCAGTGGCGTTTCCGAGCCTCACACAGCCTGCTCCTTCCTGGGGAGGGAGCCTTAAAGCAAGGCAAGTCTGCGCAAGGCTCGCCTATGGCAGAGCATCTTGGTGCCAGGAACTCTGCCAGATCGGGCCTCTGAACAGAGCTAGAGATCTGCCGTACTGGAGTCGCACTTAGCTTCGTGTAAGCAGGGATTTCAGCTTGACGGGGACTTGCTGCCTCCTCTTCCCCCGAGGAGGCTCGCTTCCCTGCTGGCTGTGCACTCGCCTATCAGGCGGGGGCGCAGGGCTCCTCCAGCAGGTCTTGCCTCAGGGGCTGCTTCCCCTGAGTTGGGGCTGTGGGCAGGAACCCAGACACGCAGGATCAGGCCCCAAACACCTGCACATGTCTCTGCTGGGGAGGAGAGTGCTAGGGAACCTACGTCTGTCATACACTTTCTGGGCACCCAAGGAATCAGCCTCCGTGTGTGCGGGGCTGAAAACCCCAGCCAGGGGCCCTGGGAGCCTGGTGCTCTCCGTGTGGCGCTGAATCTGGGCGGCCAAGCAACCGCTGGAGGAGCCCTGCAGTTGCCCTTCCCTTCCCTCTGACAGAATTCTCACTGCTGGAGCCCTTGGCAGTGTGCAACCCACCAGCCCCTAAGCTCTCCTTAAGGAGGACTGGGACCTAAGTGCAAAGGCAAGGCAGGATTGGAGCTGAGGCAAGAAAGGCGCCAGTGGCGACTCCCAGGCTCCTGCTGCCTGCTCCTTCCTGGAGAGGCAGCCTAAAAGCAAGGCAAGTCTGGGCAAGGCTAGCCCCCGGCAGAGCAGCCTCGCGCCAGGAACTCTGCCAGATCGGGGCTCTGAGCAGAGCTAGAGCTCTGCCGTACTGGAGGCGCACTTAGCTCCGTGCAAGCAGGGCTTTCAACTTGACGGGGCTGGGCTGCCTCCTCTTCCCCCGAGGAGGCTCGCTTCCCTGCTGGCTGTGCACTCGCCTATCAGGCGGGGCGCAGGGCTCCTCCAGCAGGTCTTGCCTCAGGGGCTGCTTCCCCTGAGTTGGGGCTGTGGGCAGGAACCCAGACACGCAGGATCAGGCCCCAAACACCTGCACATGTCTCTGCTGGGAGGAGAGTGCTAGGGAACCTACGTCTGTCATACACTTTCTGGGCACCCAAGGAATCAGCCTCCGTGTGTGCGGGGCTGAAAACCCCAGCCAGGGGCCCTGGGAGCCTGGTGCTCTCGGTGCGGCGCTGATTCTAGGCGGCCTAGAAACCGCTGGAGGAGCCCTGCAGTTGCCCTTCCCTTCCCTCTGACAGAGCTCTCACTGCTGAAGCCCTTGGCAGTGTGCAACCCACCACCCCCTAAGCCCTCCCCAACACGCCTGGCACCTATGTGCAAAGGCAAGGCAGGATTGGAGCTGAGGCAAGGAAGGCACCAGTGGCGTCTCCCAGGCTCGCTCAGACAGCTCCTTCCTGGGGAGGGAGCCTAAAAGCAAGGCAAGTCTGGGCAAGGCGAGCCCCGGCCGAGCAGCCTCGCGCCAGAAACTCTGCCAGATCGGGGCTCTGAGCAGAGCTAGAGCTCTGCCGTACTGGAGGCCACTTAGCTCCGTGCAAGCAGGGCTTTCCTCTTGACTGGGCTCGGCTGCCTCCTCTTCTCCCGAGGAGGCTCGCTACACTGCTGGCTGTGCTCTCGCCTATCAGGCGGGCGCGCAGGGCTCCTCCAGCAGGTCTTGCCTCAGGGGCTGCTTCCCCTGAGTTGAGGCTGTGGCGGGAACCCAGACACGCAGGATAAGGCCCCAACCACCTGCACATGTCTCTGCTGGGGAGGAGAGTGCTAGGGAACCTACGTCTCTCACACACTTTCTAGGCACCCACGGAGTCAGCCTCTGGGAGTGTGGGGATGCAAAACCCAGCCAGGGGCCCTTGGAACCTGGTGCTCTCCGTGCGGAGCTTTGTCTGGGCGGCCAAGGAACCGCTGAAGGAGCCCTGCTGTTGCCCTTCGCTTCCCTCTGACAGAGCTTTCACTGCTGGAGCCCTTGGCAGTGTGCAACCCACCAGCCCCTAAGCCCTCCTCAAGGACGCTTGGGACCTAAGTGCAAAGGCAAGGCAGGGTAGAGCTGAAGCCAGGAAGGCGCCAGTGGCGTTTCCGAGCCTCACACAGCCTGCTCCTTCCTGGGGAGGGAGCCTTAAAGCAAGGCAAGTCTGCGCAAGGCTCGCCTATGGCAGAGCATCTTGGTGCCAGGAACTCTGCCAGATCGGGCCTCTGAACAGAGCTAGAGATCTGCCGTACTGGAGTCGCACTTAGCTTCGTGTAAGCAGGGATTTCAGCTTGACGGGGACTTGCTGCCTCCTCTTCCCCGAGGAGGCTCGCTTCCCTGCTGGCTGTGCACTCGCCTATCAGGCGGGGGCGCAGGGCTCCTCCAGCAGGTCTTGCCTCAGGGGCTGCTTCCCCTGAGTTGGGGCTGTGGGCAGGAACCCAGACACGCAGGATCAGGCCCCAAACACCTGCACATGTCTCTGCTGGGGAGGAGAGTGCTAGGGAACCTACGTCTGTCATACACTTTCTGGGCACCCAAGGAATCAGCCTCCGTGTGTGCGGGGCTGAAAACCCCAGCCAGGGGCCCTGGGAGCCTGGTGCTCTCCGTGTGGCGCTGAATCTGGGCGGCCAAGCAACCGCTGGAGGAGCCCTGCAGTTGCCCTTCCCTTCCCTCTGACAGAATTCTCACTGCTGGAGCCCTTGGCAGTGTGCAACCCACCAGCCCCTAAGCTCTCCTTAAGGAGGACTGGGACCTAAGTGCAAAGGCAAGGCAGGATTGGAGCTGAGGCAAGAAAGGCGCCAGTGGCGACTCCCAGGCTCCTGCT
Organism: Capra hircus; assembly: GCF_001704415.2. Lineage (NCBI taxonomy): Eukaryota > Metazoa > Chordata > Mammalia > Artiodactyla > Bovidae > Capra > Capra hircus. The sequence goes on along the minus strand of NW_017217255.1, from coordinate 5,011 downwards.
GCCTGCTCCTTCCTGGAGAGGCAGCCTAAAAGCAAGGCAAGTCTGGGCAAGGCTAGCCCCCGGCAGAGCAGCCTCGCGCCAGGAACTCTGCCAGATCGGGGCTCTGAGCAGAGCTAGAGCTCTGCCGTACTGGAGGCGCACTTAGCTCCGTGCAAGCAGGGCTTTCAACTTGACGGGGCTGGGCTGCCTCCTCTTCCCCCGAGGAGGCTCGCTTCCCTGCTGGCTGTGCACTCGCCTATCAGGCGGGGGCGCAGGGCTCCTCCAGCAGGTCTTGCCTCAGGGGCTGCTTCCCCTGAGTTGGGGCTGTGGGCAGGAACCCAGACACGCAGGATCAGGCCCCAACACCTGCACATGTCTCTGCTGGGGAGGAGAGTGCTAGGGAACCTACGTCTGTCATACACTTTCTGGGCACCCAAGGAATCAGCCTCCGTGTGTGCGGGGCTGAAAACCCCAGCCAGGGGCCCTGGGAGCCTGGTGCTCTCGGTGCGGCGCTGATTCTAGGCGGCCTAGAAACCGCTGGAGGAGCCCTGCAGTTGCCCTTCCCTTCCCTCTGACAGAGCTCTCACTGCTGAAGCCCTTGGCAGTGTGCAACCCACCACCCCCTAAGCCCTCCCCAACGACGCCTGGCACCTATGTGCAAAGGCAAGGCAGGATTGGAGCTGAGGCAAGGAAGGCACCAGTGGCGTCTCCCAGGCTCGCTCAGACAGCTCCTTCCTGGGAGGGAGCCTAAAAGCAAGGCAAGTCTGGGCAAGGCGAGCCCCGGCCGAGCAGCCTCGCGCCAGAAACTCTGCCAGATCGGGGCTCTGAGCAGAGCTAGAGCTCTGCCGTACTGGAGGCCACTTAGCTCCGTGCAAGCAGGGCTTTCCTCTTGACTGGGCTCGGCTGCCTCCTCTTCTCCCGAGGAGGCTCGCTACACTGCTGGCTGTGCTCTCGCCTATCAGGCGGGGCGCGCAGGGCTCCTCCAGCAGGTCTTGCCTCAGGGGCTGCTTCCCCTGAGTTGAGGCTGTGGGCGGGAACCCAGACACGCAGGATAAGGCCCCAACCACCTGCACATGTCTCTGCTGGGGAGGAGAGTGCTAGGGAACCTACGTCTCTCACACACTTTCTAGGCACCCACGGAGTCAGCCTCTGGGAGTGTGGGGATGCAAAACCCAGCCAGGGGCCCTTGGAACCTGGTGCTCTCCGTGCGGAGCTTTGTCTGGGCGGCCAAGGAACCGCTGAAGGAGCCCTGCTGTTGCCCTTCGCTTCCCTCTGACAGAGCTTTCACTGCTGGAGCCCTTGGCAGTGTGCAACCCACCAGCCCCTAAGCCCTCCTCAAGGACGCTTGGGACCTAAGTGCAAAGGCAAGGCAGGGGTAGAGCTGAAGCCAGGAAGGCGCCAGTGGCGTTTCCGAGCCTCACACAGCCTGCTCCTTCCTGGGGAGGGAGCCTTAAAGCAAGGCAAGTCTGCGCAAGGCTCGCCTATGGCAGAGCATCTTGGTGCCAGGAACTCTGCCAGATCGGGCCTCTGAACAGAGCTAGAGATCTGCCGTACTGGAGTCGCACTTAGCTTCGTGTAAGCAGGGAGCTTGACGGGGACTTGCTGCCTCCTCTTCCCCGAGGAGGCTCGCTTCCCTGCTGGCTGTGCACTCGCCTATCAGGCGGGGGCGCAGGGCTCCTCCAGCAGGTCTTGCCTCAGGGGCTGCTTCCCCTGAGTTGGGGCTGTGGGCAGGAACCCAGACACGCAGGATCAGGCCCCAAACACCTGCACATGTCTCTGCTGGGGAGGAGAGTGCTAGGGAACCTACGTCTGTCATACACTTTCTGGGCACCCAAGGAATCAGCCTCCGTGTGTGCGGGGCTGAAAACCCCAGCCAGGGGACCTGGGAGCCTGGTGCTCTCCGTGTGGCGCTGAATCTGGGCGGCCAAGCAACCGCTGGAGGAGCCCTGCAGTTGCCCTTCCCTTCCCTCTGACAGAATTCTCACTGCTGGAGCCCTTGGCAGTGTGCAACCCACCAGCCCCTAAGCTCTCCTTAAGGAGGACTGGGACCTAAGTGCAAAGGCAAGGCAGGATTGGAGCTGAGGCAAGAAAGGCGCCAGTGGCGACTCCCAGGCTCCTGCTGCCTGCTCCTTCCTGGAGAGGCAGCCTAAAAGCAAGGCAAGTCTGGGCAAGGCTAGCCCCGGCAGAGCAGCCTCGCGCCAGGAACTCTGCCAGATCGGGGCTCTGAGCAGAGCTAGAGCTCTGCCGTACTGGAGGCGCACTTAGCTCCGTGCAAGCAGGGCTTTCAACTTGACGGGGCTGGGCTGCCTCCTCTTCCCCCGAGGAGGCTCGCTTCCCTGCTGGCTGTGCACTCGCCTATCAGGCGGGGCGCAGGGCTCCTCCAGCAGGTCTTGCCTCAGGGGCTGCTTCCCCTGAGTTGGGGCTGTGGGCAGGAACCCAGACACGCAGGATCAGGCCCCAAAACACCTGCACATGTCTCTGCTGGGGAGGAGAGTGCTAGGGAACCTACGTCTGTCATACACTTTCTGGGCACCCAAGGAATCAGCCTCCGTGTGTGCGGGCTGAAAACCCCAGCCAGGGGCCCTGGGAGCCTGGTGCTCTCGGTGCGGCGCTGATTCTAGGCGGCCTAGAAACCGCTGGAGGAGCCCTGCAGTTGCCCTTCCCTTCCCTCTGACAGAGCTCTCACTGCTGAAGCCCTTGGCAGTGTGCAACCCACCACCCCCTAAGCCCTCCCCAACGACGCCTGGCACCTATGTGCAAAGGCAAGGCAGGATTGGAGCTGAGGCAAGGAAGGCACCAGTGGCGTCTCCCAGGCTCGCTCAGACAGCTCCTTCCTGGGGAGGGAGCCTAAAAGCAAGGCAAGTCTGGGCAAGGCGAGCCCCCGGCCGAGCAGCCTCGCGCCAGAAACTCTGCCAGATCGGGGCTCTGAGCAGAGCTAGAGCTCTGCCGTACTGGAGGGCCCACTTAGCTCCGTGCAAGCAGGGCTTTCCTCTTGACTGGGCTCGGCTGCCTCCTCTTCTCCCGAGGAGGCTCGCTACACTGCTGGCTGTGCTCTCGCCTATCAGGCGGGCGCGCAGGGCTCCTCCAGCAGGTCTTGCCTCAGGGCTGCTTCCCCTGAGTTGAGGCTGTGGGCGGGAACCCAGACACGCAGGATAAGGCCCCAACCACCTGCACATGTCTCTGCTGGGAGGAGAGTGCTAGGGAACCTACGTCTCTCACACACTTTCTAGGCACCCACGGAGTCAGCCTCTGGGAGTGTGGGGATGCAAAACCCAGCCAGGGGCCCTTGGAACCTGGTGCTCTCCGTGCGGAGCTTTGTCTGGGCGGCCAAGGAACCGCTGAAGGAGCCCTGCTGTTGCCCTTCGCTTCCCTCTGACAGAGCTTTCACTGCTGGAGCCCTTGGCAGTGTGCAACCCACCAGCCCCTAAGCCCTCCTCAAGGACGCTTGGGACCTAAGTGCAAAGGCAAGGCAGGGGTAGAGCTGAAGCCAGGAAGGCGCCAGTGGCGTTTCCGAGCCTCACACAGCCTGCTCCTTCCTGGGGAGGGAGCCTTAAAGCAAGGCAAGTCTGCGCAAGGCTCGCCTATGGCAGAGCATCTTGGTGCCAGGAACTCTGCCAGATCGGGCCTCTGAACAGAGCTAGAGATCTGCCGTACTGGAGTCGCACTTAGCTTCGTGTAAGCAGGGATTTCAGCTTGACGGGGACTTGCTGCTCCTCTTCCCCGAGGAGGCTCGCTTCCCTGCTGGCTGTGCACTCGCCTATCAGGCGGGGGCGCAGGGCTCCTCCAGCAGGTCTTGCCTCAGGGGCTGCTTCCCCTGAGTTGGGGCTGTGGGCAGGAACCCAGACACGCAGGATCAGGCCCCAAACACCTGCACATGTCTCTGCTGGGGAGGAGAGTGCTAGGGAACCTACGTCTGTCATACACTTTCTGGGCACCAAGGAATCAGCCTCCGTGTGTGCGGGCTGAAAACCCCAGCCAGGGGCCCTGGGAGCCTGGTGCTCTCCGTGTGGCGCTGAATCTGGGCGGCCAAGCAACCGCTGGAGGAGCCCTGCAGTTGCCCTTCCCTTCCCTCTGACAGAATTCTCACTGCTGGAGCCCTTGGCAGTGTGCAACCCACCAGCCCCTAAGCTCTCCTTAAGGAGGACTGGGACCTAAGTGCAAAGGCAAGGCAGGATTGGAGCTGAGGCAAAAGGCGCCAGTGGCGACTCCCAGGCTCCTGCTGCCTGCTCCTTCCTGGAGAGGCAGCCTAAAAGCAAGGCAAGTCTGGGCAAGGCTAGCCCCCGGCAGAGCAGCCTCGCGCCAGGAACTCTGCCAGATCGGGGCTCTGAGCAGAGCTAGAGCTCTGCCGTACTGGAGGCGCACTTAGCTCCGTGCAAGCAGGGCTTTCAACTTGACGGGGCTGGGCTGCCTCCTCTTCCCCGAGGAGGCTCGCTTCCCTGCTGGCTGTGCACTCGCCTATCAGGCGGGGGCGCAGGGCTCCTCCAGCAGGTCTTGCCTCAGGGCTGCTTCCCCTGAGTTGGGGCTGTGGGCAGGAACCCAGACACGCAGGATCAGGCCCCAAACACCTGCACATGTCTCTGCTGGGGAGGAGAGTGCTAGGGAACCTACGTCTGTCATACACTTTCTGGGCACCCAGGAATCAGCCTCCGTGTGTGCGGGGCTGAAAACCCCAGCCAGGGGCCCTGGGGGCCTGGTGCTCTCGGTGCGGCGCTGATTCTAGGCGGCCTAGAAACCGCTGAGGAGCCCTGCAGTTGCCCTTCCCTTCCCTCTGACAGAGCTCTCACTGCTGGAGCCCTTGGCAGTGTGCAACCCACCAGCCCTAAGCCCTCCTTAAGGACGACTGGGACCTAAGTGCAAAGGCAAGGCAGGATTGGAGCTGAGGCAAGAAAGGCGCCAGTGGCGTCTCCCAGGCTCCTGGACAGCTCTTCCTGGGAGAGGAGCCTAAAAGCAAGGCAAGTCTGGGCAAGGCGCCCCCGGCAGGCAGCCTCGCGCCAGGAACTCTGCCAGATCGGGGGCTCTGAGCAGAGCTAGA
>NW_017217254.1:0-12660 GCF_001704415.2 Capra hircus | reverse complement strand
AATTATAAGGCCTTCTGCTTCCCCAGAGGGCTCAAACAAATGTCCCCGCACTCCAGGATATTGCACGCTGGAGCTTAAGGGCAGACCATCGCCCAGGATAAGAACATCCCGTAAGACCATAGGAAATTTCTCTTGAATTTCTGGAAGCAGGTGGTCTGGTTGGGGAAGTTTTTATTAAGCTCTTTGGAGCAGATAATCTAATTGGAGAAGTTTCTCTTAAACTCCTTGGAGCATCTTTATTTAATAAAGACCAATCCTCATCAGAATGATCTTGACTTACTTCCTTTTCCAGATCTTCCTCATCTGAAACCTGCTCTTTTTTGTCATCTCTATCTATTACCTTTCTTGGGCAGTCATTGCAGCTATCATTTGATTCAACTGCCGATAGCTAGGTGTAGCCTCCTTTCATCACTCTCCTCTTCGATAGATACCTTTTTATCTGCACTTTCCTCTTTAAGGTGTACCTTTTCAGATTCAGGGGCAGGGTCTAGAGCGTCCCTAATTATATTCCATAAGGAAAAGGCGTCAGTAGGCACCTTTTCTGAGCCATGTTCAGCATGGTAAGTTTTTAGTTGTTTTCCTACTCTCTCCCAGGTGTCTAAGTTAACAGTGCCTTCTTCTGGAAACCAGGGACACTGTTCTTGTACAAAGGAAAAAAAAATGAATGAATATTGGATTTTTTTAACTTTAATTTCCTCGTTTAGTTAGTAACTGCAAGATTACTCCTATAAAAAGCTGTCTTTCTTTTGATTCACTGTTACCCATGTCAGAAAATTAAGTCTTATAGAAAAGTCTACCTCAACAAAAAGGTTTTACCTTTGGCGAGGGGGTTTTGTTTTTAACCCTAGGATAGCAGGTTCTTTTCAACCTCTAGAGCACCAGGTTTCTCTTAAACCCTTGAACACTTCCCACTTTCCTCACCCGTCTATCCTACAGGGGGGTCCGCGGCACCCTGAGTGGGGTCCTAGCCGTCCCGAACACTCAACACTGGGGGAGTACCCGAAAGTACTCCGGGGGGAAGTGATTAAGTCACTACGGGGGGAGCAACAGAGAGTGCTCGGGGGGAGCAAGAGAGTGCTCCGGGGGAGCAGCTCCGGGGGAGCTTTTGCTCCGAGGAACCTACCTTCGAATAGCCTGTTCCGGGCACCACGTGCCGGGGTCCAGCCCCTGTGGATCCAGGGAATTCGAAGGGTGGACGGCGTTTGGCGTGGAAAGACTTGTTTGTTTATTAATGTAAGATTAGATTAAGAAACTATAGTGTAATAGAAGATTAAGTGGAGGAAGAGGGCTGAATAGCTTGGTTTACGCGGAAGGCCAATAAAATTCCAGACAAGGAATTTGCACCATCTACCTTGGGCCACCGGCGCCCGCTTGAATATCTAAGGGTGCCTCGCCTTAAACTCCCTTTCGTGCGGTCTTAACAGCCGGGGCAAGTAAGTAGACCTGGCGAGCCTCCGCGCCCCAGATGGAGATTCAGCCTGAAGTTAAAGTAAAGAGCAGAGAGAGGGAAGGGAGAGAAGAGAGAGAGAGAGAGACATGGGGGGAGCCAGAGTCCAAGAAACCAGGCCGAGAGACTAGTTCGAGAAACCGGTCCGATCCTTTATTGTTCAGAAGGCCTTTTATACTTTTGATAAAACATGGAGATCAATGGGTAACACAGAATTATGTAGCGTTCACAGCCCAGACTCTTTCTATACATCATTTTGTATACAAAAGGTCTCAGGTGATTTACATTATCTTCTGGCCAAGAGGCTTGTTAACACTTTTTAGCTCTCTTCCTTAATGAATGTTAATTTTGTTTCCCCTGAAGTGTTTTTCTTTAATCTGCATTTCCTTAAAGCATTAAAGTTACATCTCTATAGAACAAAGGTGCAGTGGGATATAACAAAGAAGGTACTTAACTCGAAGATCTAATGTTGCTAATACCAGGTCTACTACTTGTTTTTCTATATGCCAACTATATCTAAAAATAAAGGATATGAAAATTTGGCAGCAAGCATTGACTCAACAAATGAAATTTTAATCAGTCCTATTCTAAAGATTTTGACTCTTCGGAAGCCCCTACATTCCTAGGATGTTTTAAGCTTCCTGTGCCTCCTGCGGTCAGGAGGCCTCAAACAATCACACTCGCAGAGTCCTGCAGGCAGGCTAGAAAGCCATCGAAGGGGTTTTTGGAATGAAACACTCTTTCAAAAGCAGAAGACTAAAGCCCTGAATTGACTTTTTCCAGAAAATGTCAGAAGAGTGGAAAGCAGAGCACAAAAGCCGGCAGATTTTTGTTGGGGTACATGCTTAGGAATTTCCAGAGGGTCCCTGAAGTCTGAGCACGCCTTGCGTATGTCAGTTTCCTTCCTCATGACCTTGTCACCGACGGGATTCCTCACACTGGCTTCCGGCACATGTCAGCACTGGAGAGGAATCCTCAGGGTTCCGGCACCGACTCCACACAAGGTCTTAGGGGCCCGGCATCGACGGGAGAGGAATCCCGAGAGGCCCCGAGCAACTCGCATGGGGACTGGCCTTTCCTGAGGTCACCAGAGCGGGTCCCTGAGGTCGCCCCGTCGTAAGTCGAGAGCACCTGCTGCAACTCGAGAAAATCCAGGAGGTTCTCCCCTCCAGGCGAGATGAGGGCCATTTCCACTTAGGCATCTCGAGGCTAATCACACCTAACCTCTGGAACTTCCAAAGGGTCCTTCACACCCTTGCTGCAACTCAAGAAGTTCCCCGACATACCCGTCTCCACTCGAGAGGAAGCACGAGAGTCCCGCCCACACCAGAGGAGCCCCGTTTCCGCCTCCTAGCTCGAGAGGAGGGATCCTTTCCCTGCGTGGTCAGGAAAGAATTCCCGGCGTTCCCGTCGTTTTCAAGAGGAGGCGATCTCCACAGGAAAGCGAGAGGAACTCCAGGTCGTACCACCATTCCCAGAGTCCGCCAGATGTCTCAGTCAATTCCAGGGAAACCTGTTTCCCTGCACTGCCTCAACTTTCAAGCCGAGGATCGACTCACACCACGGTGGCACGTGGGAGCCCTGTGGGAAAGCCTCGTGGGAAAGCCTCGTGGGAAAGCCTCGAGGAAAGCCACAGATCCCTTGATCCCCGAGGGAAGCATGACACTGCTGCTACAGCTCGGGAGGAAAGCGCACGTGCAGGCCCGCACTCAAGAAGAGGACTGACTCCCCTGGGGAGACTCCAGAAGTCCCCAAGATCCATGTCAACACTGGAGAGGAATTCTCAGGTTTCGGCGCACGTGCAGGCCCACACTCGAGACGAGGACTGACTCCCTGGGGAGACTCAGAAGTACCCCACGATCAATGTCAGCACTGAAGAGGAATGCTCAGGTTCCGGCACCGACTCCACACAAGATTTTACTCCCCAGCATCGACGGGAGAGGAATCCGAGAGGCCCCGAGCAACTCGCATGGGGACTGGCCTTTCCTGGGGCCACCCCAGTGCGGGTCCTCGAGGTCCCCGCTGTAAGTCGAGAGCACCTGCCGCCAACTCGAGAAATCCAGGAGGTTCTCCCCTCCAGGTGAGATGAGGCCCATTTATGCTGAGGTTTCTCGAGGCTATTCACACCTAACCTCTGGAACTTCCAAACGTGTCCTTCACACCTTTGGCTGCAACTCAAGAAGTTCCCCCGACATACCCGTCTCCACTCGAGAGGAATCACGAGAGTCCCGCCCACATCCAGAGAGCCCTGTTTCCGCCTCCTAGCTCGAGAGGAGGGATCCTTTCCCTGCGTGGTGGGGAAAGAATTCCCGGGGTTTCCGTCGCATCTCAAGAGGAGGCGCTTTCCACAGGAAAGGCGAGAGGAACTCCAGGGTCATGCCACCATTTTCGAGAGTCCCCCAGATGTCTCAGTCCCATTCCAGGGAAACCTGTTTTCCCCAGCACTGCGTCGACTTTCAAGCCGAGGATCGACTCACACCACGGTGGCACGTGGGACAGCCCTGTGGGAAAGCCTCGTGGGAAAGCCTCCTGGGAAAAGCCTCCTGGGAAAAGCCTCGATGGAAAGCCACAGATCCATTGATCCACGCGAAGGGAAGCGCCACACTGCTGCCACAGCTCGGGAGGAAAAAGCACGTGCATGCCCCCCACTCGAGATGAGGACTGACTCCCCTGGGGAGACTCCAGAAGTACCCCAAGATCCATGTTGGCACTGGAGAGGAATCCTCAGGTACCGGCACTGAATCCACACAAGATCTTAGGCCCCGGCATCGACGGGAGAGGAATCCTGAGAGGCCCCCGAGCAACTCTCATGGGGACTGGCCTTCCCTGAGGCCACCAGAGAGGGTCCCTGATGTCCCCGACGTAAGTCGAGAGCACCTGCCGCAACTCGAGGAAATCCAGGAGGTTCTCCCCTCCAGGCGAGATGAGGCCCAGTTCCGCTTAGGCGTCTCGAGGCTAATCACACCTAAATTCTGGAACTTCCAAAGGGTCCTTCACACCCTTGCTGCAACTCAAGAAGTTCCCCGACATACCTGTCTCCACTCGACAGGAAGCACGCGAATCCCGCCCACATCCAGAGGAGCACCGTTTCAGCCTCCTAGCTCCAGAGGAGGGATCCTTTCCCTGTGTGTTCGCGAAAGAATTCCTGGCATTCCCGTCGCAGCTCAAGAGGAGGCGCTCTCCCCAGGAAAAGCGAGAGGAACTCCAGGGTCGTGCCACCAATCCCAGAGTCCGTCAGAAGTCTCAGTCCATTCCAGGGAAACTTGTTTTCAATGCACTGCCTCGACTTTCAAGCGAGGATCGACTCACACCACCGTGGCACGAGGAACAGCCCTGTGGGAAAGCCTCGTGGGAAAGCCTCATGGGATAGCCTCGTGGGAAAGCCACAGATCCCTTGATCCACGCGAAGCGAAGCGTGACACTGCTGCTCCAGCTCGGGAGGAAAACGCACGTGCATGCCCCCACTCGAGACGAGGACTGACTCCCTGGGGAAACCTCAGAAGTACCCCAAGATCCAAGTCAGCACTGGAGAGGAATTCTCAGGTTCCGGCACCGACTCCACACAAGGTCTTAGGCCCAGGCATCGACGGGAGAGGAATCCGAGTGCCCTCCGAGCAACTCGCATGGGGACTGACCTTTCCTGAGGCCACTAGAGCGGGTCCCTGAAGTCCCTGTCGTAAGTCGAGAGCACCTGCCGCAACTCGAGAAAATCCAGGAGGTTCTCCCCTCCAGGCGAGATGAGGACAATTTCCGCTCAGGCGTCTCGAGGCTAATCACACCAAACCCCTGGAACTTCCAAAGGGTCCTTCAAACCCTTGCTACAACTCAAGAAGTTCCCCAACATACCCGACTCCACTCGAGAGGAAGCACGAGAGTCCCGCCCACATCCAGAGGAGCCCCGTTTCCGCCTCGTACCTCGCGGTCAGGTATCCTTTCCCTGTATGTTCCGGAAAGAATTCCCGGTGTTCCCGTCGCATCTAATGAGCAGGCGCTCTCCACAGGAAAGGCGAGAGAAACTCCCAGTGTCGTGCCATCATTCCAAGAGTCCCCCAGATATCTCAGTGTGCCGGGGTCGAGCCCCGCTGGATCCAGGGAATTCGACGGATGGATGGCGTTGACGTGGGAAAGTCTTGTGTATTTATTAATGTAATATGAGATTAAGAAATTATAGGGTAGTAAGAAGATTAACTGGAAGAAAAAGGCTGAATATCTAGGTTTACGCGGAAGGCCAATAAAATTCCCGACAAAGGAATTTTCTGGCGGACTCTGGGAATGGTGGCACGACCCTCGAGTTCCTCTTGCCTTTCCTGTGGAGAGCGCCTCCTCTTGAGATGCGCCGGGAACGCCGGGATTCTTTCCCGACCACGCAGGGAAAGGATCCCTCCTCTGGAGCTATCAGGCGGAAAAAGGGGCTCCTCTGGATGTGGGCGGGACTCTCGTGCTTCCTCTCGAGTGGAGACGGTATGTCGGGGAACTTCATGAGTTGCAGCAAGGGTGTGAAGGACCCTTTGGAAGTTCCAGAGGTTAGGTGTGATTAGCCTCGAGACGCCTCAGTGGAAATGGGCCTCATCTCGCCTGGAGGGGAGAACCTCCTGGATTTTCTCGAGTTGCGGCAGGTGCTCTCGACTTAGGACGGGGACCTCAGGACCCGCTCTGGTGGCCTCAGGAAAGGCCAGTCCCCATGCGAGTTGCTCGGGGGCCTCTCGGGATTCCTCCCGTCGATGCCGGGCCTAAGACCTTGTGTGGAGTCGGTGCCGGAACCTGAGGATTCCTCTCCAGTGCTGACATGGATCTTGGGGTACTTCTGGAGTCTCCCAGGGGAGTCAGTCCTCGTCTCGAGTGGGGCATGCACGTGCGCTTTCCTCCCGAGCTGTAGCAGCAGTGTCACGCCCTTCTCGTGGATCAAGGGATCTGTCTTTCCCTCGAGGCTTTCCCAGGAGGCTTTCCCACGAGGCTTTCCCACAGGGCTGTCCCACGTGCCACCGTGGTGTGAGTCGATCCTCGGCTTGAAAGTCGAGGCAGTGCAGGGAAAACAGGTTTCCCTGGAATGGACTGAGACATCTGGGGACTCTGGAATGGTGGCACGACCCTGGAGTTCCTCTCGCCTTTCCTGTGGAGAGCGCCTCCTCTTGAGATGCGACGGGAACGCCGGGGAATTCTTTCCCGACCACGCAGGGAAAGGATCCCTCCTCTCGAGCTAGGAGGCGGAAACGGGGCTCCTCTGGATGTGGGCGGACTCTCGTGCTTCCTCTCGAGTGGAGACGGGTATGTCGGGGAACTTCTTGAGTTGCAGCAAGGGTGTGAAGGACCCTTTGGAAGTTCCAGAGGTTAGGTGTGATTAGCCTCGAGACGCCTCAGCGGAAATGGGCCTCATCTCGCCTGGAGGGGAGAACCTCCTGGATTTTCTCGAGTTGCGGCAGGTGCTCTCGACTTACGACGGGACCTCAGGGACCCGCTCTGGTGGCCTCAGGAAAGGCCAGTCCCCATGCGAGTTGCTCGGGGCCTCTCGGGATTCCTCTCCCGTCGATGCCGGGCCTAAGACCTTGTGTGGAGTCGGTGCGGAACCTGAGGATTCCTCTCCAGTGCTGACATGGATCTTGGGGTACTTCTGGAGTCTCCCCAGGGGAGTCAGTCCTCGTCTCGTGTGGGGCATGCACGTGCTTTCCTTCCGAGCTGTAGCAGCAGTGTCACGCTTCCCTTCGCGTGGATCAAGGGATCTGTGGCTTTCCCTCGAGGCTTTCCCTTTCCCACGAGGCTTTTCTTTCCCACGAGGCTTTCCCACGGGCTGTCCACGTGCCACCGTGGTGTGAGTCGATCCTCGGCTTGAAAGTCGAGGCAGTGCAAGGAAAACAGGTTTCCCTGGAATGGACTGAGACATCTGGGGACTCTGGGAATGGTGGCACGACCCTGGAGTTCCTCTCGCCTTTCCTGTGGAGAGCGCCTCCTCTTGAGATGCGACGGGAACGCCGGGAATTCTTTCCCCACCACGCAGGGAAAGGATCCCTCCTCTCGAGCTAGGAGGCGGAAACGGGGCTCCTCTGGATGTGGGCGGACTCTCGTGCTTCCTCTCGAGTGGAGACGGGGTATGTCGGGAACTTCTTGAGTTGCAGCAAGGGTGTGAAGGACCCTTTGGAAGTTCCAGAGGTTAGGTGTGATTAGCCTCGAGACGCCTCAGCGGAAATGGGCCTCATCTCGCCTGGAGGGGAGAACCTCCTGGATTTTCTCGAGTTGCGGCAGGTGCTCTCGACTTACGACGGGGACCTCAGGGACCCGCTCTGGTGGCCTCAGGAAAGGCCAGTCCCCATGCGAGTTGCTCGGGGCCTCTCGGGATTCCTCTCCCGTCGATGCTGAGGCCTAAGACCTTGTGTGGAGTCAGTGCCGGAACCTGGGGATTCCTCTCCAGTGCTAACATGGATCTTGGGGTACTTCTGGAGTCTCCCCAGGGGAGTCAGTCCTCGTCTCGAGTGGGAGCAGCAAGTGCGCTTTCCTCCCGAGCTGTAGCAGCAGTGTCGTGCTTCCCTTCGTGTGGATCAAGGGATCTGTGGCTTTCCCTCGAGGCTTTCCCACGAGGCTTTCCCACAGGGCTGTCCACGTGGACCGTGGTGTGAGTCGATCCTCGGCTTGAAAGTCGAGGCAGTGCAGGGAAAATAGGTTTCCCTCAAACAGACTGGACATCTGGGGTACTCTGGGAATGGTGGCAGGACCCTGGAGTTCCTCTTGCCTTTCCTGTGGAGAGCGACTCCTCTTGAGATGCGACGGGAAAGCCCGGAATTCATCTCCGACCACGCAGGGAAAGGATCCCTCCTCTCGAGCTAGGAGACGGAAACGGGTCTCCTCTGGATGTGGGCTGGACTCTCGTGCTTCCTATCGAGTGGAGACTGGTATGTCGGGGAACTTCTTGAGTTGCAGCAAGGGTGTGAAAAACCCTTTGGAAGTTCCAGACGTTAGATGTGATTAGCCTGGAGAGGCCTCAGCTGAAATGGGCCTCATCTCGCCTGGAGGGGAGAACCTCCTGGATTTTCTCGAGTTGCGGCAGGAGCTCTCGTCTTACGACGGGGACCTCAGGGACCCGCTCTTGTGGCCTCAGGAAAGGCCAGTCCCCATGCGAGTTGCTCGGGGCCTCTCGGGATTCCTCTCCCGACGATGCTCTGGCCTAAGACCTTGTGTGGAGTCAGTGCCGGAACCTGAGGATTCCTCTCCAGTGCTGACATGGATCTTGGGGTACTTCTGGAGTCTCTCCAGGGGAGTCAGTCTTCGTCTCGAGTGGGGGCATGCACGTTCACTTTCCTTCCGAGATGTAGCAGCAGTGTCGCGCTTCCCTTCACGTGTATCAAGGGATCTGTGGCTTTCCCTCGAGGCTTTCCCACAGGGCTGTCCCACGTACCGCCGTGGTGTGTGTCGATCCTCGGCTTGAAAGTGGAGGCAGTGCAGGGAAAACAGGTTTCCCTGGAATGGACTGAGACATCTGGGGGACTCTGGGAATGGTGGCACGACCCTGGAGTTCCTCTCCTTTCCTGTGGAGAGCGCCTCCTCTTGAGATGCGACGGGAACGCCGGGAATTCTTTCCGACCACGCAGGGAAAGGATCCCTCCTCTCGAGCTAGGAGGCGGAAACGGGGCTCCTCTGGATGTGGGCGGACTCTCGTGCTTCCTCTCGAGTGGAGGGGTATGTCGGGGAACTTCTTGAGTTGCAGCAAGGGTGTGAAGGACCCTTTGGAAGTTCCAGGGTTTAGGTGTGATTAGCCTCGAGACGCCTCAGCGGAAATGGGCCTCATCTCGCCTGGAGGGGAGAACCTCCTGGATTTTCTCGAGTTGCGGCAGGTGCTCTCGACTTACGACGGGACCTCAGGGACCCGCTCTGGTGGCCTCAGGAAAGGCCAGTCCCCATGCGAGTTGCTCGGGGGCCTCTCGGGATTCCTCTCCCTTCGATGCCGGGGCCTAAGACCTTGTGTGGAGTCGGTGCCGGAACCTGAGGATTCCTCTCCAGTGCTGACATGGATCTTGGGTACTTCTGGAGTCTCCCCAGGGGAGTCAGTCCTCGTCTCGAGTGGGGGCATGCACGTTCGCTTTCCTCCCGAGCTGTAGCAGTGTCACGCTTCCCTTCGCGTGGATCAAGGGATCTGGCTTTCCCTCGAGGCTTTCCCAGGCTTTCCCACGAGGCTTTCCCACAGGGCTGTCCCACGTGCCACCGTGGTGTGAGTCGATCCTCGGCTTGAAAGTCGAGGCAGTGCAGGGAAAACAGGTTTCCCTGGAATGGACTGAGACATCTGGGGGGACTCTGGGAATGGTGGCACGACCCTGGAGTTCCTCTCGCCTTTCCTGTGGAGAGCGCCTCCTCTTGAGATGAGACGGGAACGCCGGGATTCTTTCCCGACCATGCAGGGAAAGGATCCCTCCTCTCGAGCTAGGAGGCGGAAACGGGGCTCCTCTGGATGTGGGCGGGACTCTCGTTCTTCCTCTCGAGTGGAGAGAGGTATGTCGGGGATCTTCTTGAGTTGCAGCAAGGGTGTGAAGGACCCTTTGGAAGTTCCAGAGGTTAGGTGTGATTAGACTCGAGACGCCTCAGCGGAAATGGGCCTCATCTCGACTGCAGGGGAGAACCTCCTGGTTTTCTCGAGTTTCAGCAGGTGCTCTCCAGTTACGACCGGGACTTATGTAACCCGCTCTGGCGCTCAGGTAATGCCAGTCGACTTGCGAGTTGCTAAGGGGCCTCTCGGGATTCCTCTCCGGTCGATGACGGGGCCTAAGACCTTTTTTTGGAATCGGTGCCCGAACCTGAGGTTTCCTCTCCAGTGCTGACATGGATCTTGGGTACTACTGGAGTCTCCACAGGGGAGTCATCTTCGTCTCCAATGGGGGCATGCACGTGCGCTTTTCTCCCGAGCATTAGGAGCAGAGTCAATTTTCCCGTTGGGTTGATCAAGGGGTTTCTTGTTTTCCCTCGAGGCTTTCCCACGAGGCTTTCCACGAGGCTTTCCCACAGGGCTGTCCCACGTGCCACCATCGTGTGAGTCGGTCCTCCGCGTGAACGTCGAGGCAGTGCAGGGTAAACAAGTTCCTCTGGAAAGGACTGAGACATCTGGGGGACTCTTGGAATGGTGGAACGACCCTGGAGTTCCTCTCACCTTTCTTGTGGAGCGTGCCTCCTCTTGAGATGCGACAGGTACGACAGGAATTTTTTCCCGGCCAATCAGGGTAAGGATCCCTCATCTTGAGCCAGGAGGGGAATTGGGGCTCCTCTGGATGTGGGTGGTACCCTGGTGATTCCTATGGAGTGGCGACGGGTCTCTCGTGGAACCTCTTGAGTTGCAGCTAGGGTGTGAAGGACCCTTTGGAAGTTCCAGAGGTTAGGTGTGATTAGCGTCGAGACGCCTCAGCGGAAATGGGCCTCATCTCGCCTGGAGGGGAGAACCTAATGGATTTTCTCTAGTTGCGGCAGGTGCTCTCGACTTACGACGGGGACCTCAGGGACCCGCTCTGGTGGCCTCAGGAAAGGCCAGGCGCCATGCGAGTTGCTCGGGGGCCTCTCAGGATTCCTCTCCCTTCGATGCCGGGGCCTAAGACCTTGTGTGGAGTCGGTGCCGGAACCTGAGGATTCCTCTCCAGTGTGGACATGGATCTTGGGGTACTTCTGGAGTCTCCCCAGGGGAGTTAGTCGTCGTCTTGTGTGGGGGCATGAACGTGCGCTTTCCTCCCGAGCTGTAGCAGCAGTGTCACGCTTCCTTTGCATGGATCAAGGGATCTGTGGCTTTCCCTCGTGGCTTTCCCACGAGGCTTTCCCACAGGGCTGTCCCACGTGCCATCGTGGTGTGAGTCGATCCTCGGCTAGAAATTCGAGGCAGTGCAGGGAAATCAGGTTTCCCTGGAATGGACTGAGACATCTGGGGGACTCTGGGAATGGTGGCACGACCCTGGAGTTCCTCTCGCCTTTCCTGTGGAGAGCGCCTCCTCTTGAGATGCGCCAGGAACGCCAGGAATTCTTTCCTGACTACGCAGGGAAAGGATCCCTCCTCTCGAGCTAGGAGGCGGAAACGGGGCTCCTCTGGATGTGGGCGGGTCTCTGGTGCTTCCTCTCGTGTGGAGACGGGTATGTCGGGGAACTTCTTGAGTTGCAGCAAGGGTGTGAAGGACCCTTTGGAAGTTCCAGAGGTTAGGTGTGATTAGACTCGAGACGCCTCAGCGGAAATGGGCCTCATCTCGCCTGCAGGGGAGAACCTCCTGGATTTTCTCGAGTTTCAGCAGGTGCTCTCCAGTTACGACCGGGACTTATGTAACCCGCTCTGGTCCGCTCAGGAAATGCCAGTCGACTTGCGAGTTGCTAAGGGGCCTCTCGGGATTCCTCTCCGGTCGATGACGGGGCCTAAGACCTTGTTTGGAGTCGGTGCCCGAACCTGAGGTTTCCTCTCCAGTGCTGACATGGATCTTGGGGTACTACTGGAGTCTCCACAGGGGAGTCATCTTCGTCTCCAATGGGGGCATGCACGTGCGCTTTTTCTCCCGAGCATTAGGAGCAGAGTCAATTTTCCCGTTGGGTTGATCAAGGGGTTTCTTGTTTTCCCTCGAGGCTTTCCCACGAGGCTTTCCCACAGGGCTGTCCCACGTGCCACCATCGTGTGAGTCGGTCCTCCGCGTGAACGTCGAGGCAGTGCAGGGTAAACAAGTTCCTCTGGAAAGGACTGAGACATCTGGGGGACTCTTGGAATGGTGGAACGACCCTGGAGTTCCTCTCACCTTTCTTGTGGAGCGTGCCTCCTCTTGAGATGCGACAGGTACGACAGGAATTCTTTCCCGGCCAATCAGGGAAAGCATCCCTCACATTGAGCTAGGAGGGGGAATTGGGGCTCCTCTGGATGTGGGTGGTACCCTGGTGATTCCTATGTAGTGGCGACGGGTCTCTCCTGGAACTTCTTGAGTTGCAGCAAGGGTGTGAAGGACCCTTTGGAAGTTCCAGAGGTTAGGTGTGATTAGCCTCGAGACGTCTCAGTGGAAATGGGCCTCATCTCGCCTGAAGGGGAGAATCTCCTTCATTTTCTCGAGTTGTGGCAGGTGCTCTCGACTTACGACGGGGACCTCAGGGACCCGTTCTGTTGGCCTTAGGAAAGACCAGTCCCCATGCGAGTTGCTAGAGGGCCTCTCGGGATTCCTCACCGGTAGATCCCCCAAGACCTTGTGTGGAGTGGGGGCCAGAACCTGAGTATTCCTCTCCAGTGCTGA
>NW_017217253.1:0-12660 GCF_001704415.2 Capra hircus | reverse complement strand
GGGGCCAAAGGGCTGGGATGAGATTGGGTGCAGAGGAGGAGTTGAGCAGCGGTTGGCCTGGGCGGGCAGGCAGGGTAGACGAAGCATTCTGCGCCCACCCCTTTTTCTCCCAGTGGGCCCGAGCTCCCCGTAGCCCCCCGCTCCTCCGCGACCCACCACACGCAGACACTAGCCAAGCAGTGAAAATTCAAGCAGTTATTATAATCTGCACGTGTTCACAGAAAGCCCCCGTCCATCCCATCCCGACTCCCTTCTCCAGCCTTCCCCAGTCCTCGGGCCCCAACCAGCCACACCGCCCAGCGATCCGGGACTAGAGGTAGCCCTGTCAAGTCCTCAGGCTGAACCCTCAAGGGCCCAGGGCGTGGCCCCCACTACTGGTCCAGGCCAAAGGCAACGACAGCGCTGTCCTGACTCCCGGGGTAGCCACTGTCAGGGGCGCTGAGGGCCAGCATCCCCGGGAGGTTGGCCGAGAGCCATGAAGGTCACCAGGGAGGGGCTCTCCCGCCCGACACCCTGGCGGAAGCTGCTCTACCGCGCAGCGGGCTGGGCTCCAGTGGTAGTGGGAAGAGGGCAGGTCGGAGAGCGCCTAGAACAAAACACCACACAACACGGGCGAGCAAAGTCCCGAAGGGGAGGCGGGGTGGCGTGCCAACGAGCCCGTGGAGGCACTACGGGGCGGTACATGGCAAAGGCCAGGGAGGCTGAGGAGCAGGGTGAAGCCGAGACCAGCACACAGAGGTGCAATAAGATACAAGGGAGAAGAAGGCCTGCCAAGGTACGTTGGATACAAGAACAATACCATAGAAGAAGCAGCAGCAAAGGACAGGGGCAGCAGCAGGCTGCCTACTTCCAGCCCTGATGGGGCCGTGGCTCGGACCCCGGTGGGCAGGGCGGAAGAGGGGACCACCCGTGTGGACACCGTGGCAGTGGAAGACAACAAAGAGGGAAGGATAAGGTATGAAGGGCTGCCAGGGTCATGAATGTCGTCTAAACCTATGTAAGTAGCCTTTGAGTAGAATGAGTCGAACGGTGTAAATTACCACAGCCAGAGAGAAAACTGAGAAACCATGATAAGGAGAGAAAGAGGAACAACAGAGGTAAAAAAATAAGAGCGGTCTACAGGCAACCTAATGCAACCATAATCAGGTAACCGGTAACAAGCAATCATATCCTCCCTACAACCTCAGTCCATCCACAAAAAAATGTGTATAGATAGTGAAGGCCCTCTCAAACCTTTTACAAAGGAGAAGCAAATACAGTGAGTAAGTACTAAAAGGTACCTACAGATCATCAATCTGTGAAGTAGGAATTCTCCGGATCTCTGCGGCCACATCATCATTATTAGGAACTGTGTATCAAATATCACCACATAACTTCTTTAGCAAACTTCACTTCCTGTCAAATACGCTCCCAGCATATAACCTTCTAATCAAGGACAAGCCAAAAATAAGATGTAACAGATAGGGAGCAGGCTCTGCAACAAAACAACATACAGATACAGAATTGAGGAATTAATCAAGAAGCCGAATAGGTGACTTGAAGGGGCTCATAGAGGGGAGTCTGGAAAAAGAGGTGACAGCAGTTAGCTAGCGAGCCCCAAATCACAGATAAATCATTATTAGTTCACATGGTAGGGGAACGCGCAACAACCTCAGGATAGATCTCACAGACACGAAGGAACAAAAGGTCTAAGTCATAGGAGAGCCCCCCATATAATCTAATATGATGCTGTCCAGAATGAACCGCCATCGAGAGATATCAGCAAAATGGCCCTTGTGTTGGGAGTCGCCTGACTGAACTATGGCATGTGAAATCGGCAAAAGCCCTCACGGCAAAGTGAGAATCGCGCATTAAGAGACCCAAGGCCAGAGACCAGCACCAGAAGGCAGGCATAGCATCACGATGAAAGAAAAAGGACAAATATAGTACCACTACAATAAAAACACCAAACCCCAAATCGAGTACAGGAGCCAAATGGAACCATACTTGCCTATTCCCGTCCACAACCACACAACAGACTTACCGAGGACATAGGAATAGAAAGACACAAAGAACCAAACGTAAAAAGAAATGAAAATAAAAAAAACAGAAACAAAAATGATGGCTGAGAACAAAATTCAACCAAACCATAGAGCCCTCAGACTATACAGAGGGGCCAACATGACACCAACATCCCAAACCACCTCCACAGTTCCTATCAGATTACCACCCAAATAATAAAGAATACCAGAACCTAAACCAACAGAACATAACACTGTATCTGACAACCTAAAGAGCCACCCACCAAAAGAGACATGCAACCAAAACATACCCACATTAAGCACAAACACCAAAGAATCAAACAATGTCACTAAAATTTAAAGGTAACCTAAAACAATGTTCAGTCATTTAATGCAGTTCCACAAATTCAGAACCCAGAAACCCTATACCGAAGTACAAGAGGACCTATATGACGACTTCAAGCCAACCTCTCCCATTAAAATTCACCCGGTTAATAAAGAAAATCAAGACATGAATAATCTAAACAAAAAATATATTGGCAGTCTCTCTTGTGTGTTGCCTCTGCCCCGCCCCCCCGCCCCAGTCCTTTGGTCCCGCCCCGGCCCGGCGCCGCGCGCGCAGCTTCCCGGAAGCAGGGGGGGGGGCGCGGCGGCGCCCGGCGGCGCGGGCCTGCCGGGAGCCACGTCTTTGCTGGCGGAGGACTTACTTGGCGCGGCGATTGGCGTCCGGGCCCGCGGTTCGGGGGCTGCCGGGAAGATGGAGGACTCGGTGGCCCCTGATGAGGAGGCCGCGGGGGGAGCCCGGCTCCCGGCCCCGAGACCGACCGGGGAGCGACCTGCGCGGGGCCTGGGAGTCATGTAGGGGTGGCGCCTGCGGGGCGGGCCGCGGGAAGGGCGGCGGGAGTTGGTGTTGGCGACCGCGACCACGGTCTCCTGGCATTCCCCCCGGGCCGCGGGTGGGGGTGTGTGGGGAGCCCCTGACACCGCCGACTCCGCGCCGTAGCGCAGGCCGCGCCCGCGGGCTCCACACGGCCCTCCGAGGTGGGCCCTGCGTTCTCGTTTCACAGGCGAGAAGGCTTGGGCAGGGAGACCGAAGGCCACTTGTCCAAGGTCACGCAGCTGGTAAAGTGGGAGCGCCCAGAATGGAACCCAGGACCACGGAGCCCGCGCTCCACCCTCCGGTACCGCCGCCGCCTCCTGCGGGAGGGGAGGTGGTCGGGGGTGGGGGGGGGCGTATCTGTCGGGCGAGCTGGTTCCAGGCTGGGCGCGACCACTAACCCAGATTTCGGGACCTCGGGGCTTGCCTTAACCCCTCGCCTCCCTGGCCTTGGTCTCTCCACCTGTGAAATCGAGATAGTACCAGCCCCTGCCTGCCTCCTCACGGCGTGTCAGAGGAGGATCGGAGGAGATGATGCATGTGGAATTGCTCTGTAAAAAATCCTCGCGAGAATTCTGAAGGATTCGATTGCTCTCGCAAAGGTTGGAAGGAGTCAGAGAGGGGCGGGTTGGGAAGAGGACCAGAGCAGCACAAAGAGAAAGGGTGGAAGAGAGTACGGGTTGCTTTGTCCCCAGACTCCTCTGGATGGGGAGCGAGGTGAGGAATAGAGAGTTGGTCTTTCTCCCCTTTGGAGAATACCTCACTCCCTTTTTTGGGCCACCCCTCAGGGTCTCCAGCACCCAACTCCATGCTTCGAGTCCTGCTCTCTGCCCAGGCCTCCAGTGCTCGTCTGTCTGGCTTGCTGCTGCTCCCACCAGTACAGCCCTGCTGTCTGGGACCCAACAAATGGGGAGACCACCGGCCTCCTGGAGGAGGCCCCCATGCAGGCCCTGTGCAGGGATTGCAGCGGCTTCTGGAACAGGCGAGGAGCCCTGGGGAGCTGCTACGCTGCTGGGGCAGAACCCCACCAAAGTGCGTGCCCACCACTACCCTGTGGCGCTTCGTCGTCTGAGCCAGCTCTTGGGGTCTCTGCCGCAGCCCCCTCCTGTGGAGCAGGCCACACTGCAGGACTTGAGTCAGCTCATCATCCGAAACTGCCCCTCCTTTGACATTCACACCATCCACGTGTGTCTGCACCTTGCAGCCTTACTGGGTGAGGACGGTGTCTATGGGTGGGTGGGGTGTCAATGGAAGGATAGAGAAACCGTAGCAGACACACCTGAGAATCACTGACAGAACCCACCTCAAGCTTTGCCAGGAATGGCACACTTGCTGAGTGATGCCACACTTGCTGTTGCTCTGCGGTATCCACGACAGTCATCATGAGTCAAGCAGCATGAGTTGCAGCTTAGGTTAGGGTGCCACCCCCCTTTTTTGTTGTTGTTTAGTCGCTAAGTCGTGTCTGGCTCTTCTGCGATCCAATGAACCATAGCCCACCAAGTCCTCAACCCAATACTGGAGTGGGTTGCCATTTCTTCTCTAGGGGATCTTCCAGACCCAGGGATCGAACCTGTGGCATTGCCAGGCAGATTCTTTACCACTGAGCCACCAGGTCTCTTCTAATACAGTGCCCTAGGGAGCCACTGCAATTGATCATCATTGGCAAGAGATGAGATCTTACTGCCTTCTTTGTATAAGGCCTTTCCCACAGACGGTTGTGATACCTTTATTCACGTGGTAGTTCCTATTTCTCTGGTGTTTTCCACGTGCTCTGTAGCAGATCTTCCAGCCCAGAAAACAGAGATGAGAAGGACTGAGGATTCACTAACTAAAACTGCAGGATTGCAGAAGAGCAGAGCAGCTCCTTCCCTGCCTCCTTTGACCCTCTGCCTCTCAGGCTTCCCATCAGATGGGCCCCTGATGTGCGCCCTGGAGCAGGAGCGAAGGTTCCGCCTCCCTCCGAAGCCACCGCCCCCTCTGCCGCCTATCCTTCGAGGTGGGCAAAGGTTGGAAGCCGCTCTAAGCTGTCCCCGTTTCCAGCGGCGTCCTCAGCAGCACCTCATCCGCAGCCTGGCAGGTGTCAGAGCGGGGGACAGGTGATGGGGGGGTGGAGGCAGGCAGTACCTGCTGGAATCTCACCCGGGTCTGGCCTGAGGGTCCAGCGTGATAAGCTGTTCTTCACAGAGGCCAGGCCTGAGGAACTGACTCCCCACGTGATGGTGCTCCTAGCGCAGCACTTGGCCCGCCACCGGTTGAGGGAGCCCCAGCTTCTGGAAGCCATTGCCCACTTCCTGGTGGTTCAGGAAGCCCAGCTCAATAGCAAGGTGGGATTGCCTCAGCTTCCCAAGCTCCTCTCCTAGTGGCCCTCAGACACCCCAGCAGGCCTAGCTCCCACCCCCCTCATCTTGTCCACTTGATTGACTGCTGCTTCCTGCAGCTGACCACCTACCTAGGCTCTCTGGCCTCTCCCCTGGGGTACCACCTTGGCTCAAACCCCCACTGGCTTGTCCAACTCCCCACCAGGTACACCTGGTTCTCTGCACTTCTCCAGACATCCTTAGCCACTGTCTTAGCTTGGTCGAATCCCACTCCACCAAGTCTTCAGGGCCAAAACCCACAGCCGTGTCTCTGCTTGTTTGGAGACTCACATGGGACTTGAGCAGTGCTTATGCTAATTGAGCATCCTGTGCTGTAGAGGGACTGTCCTGCCTTTCCAGTGACTGATGTCATCAGCTTGCAGGCCAAGTCTTCCTGAGGTTCAGCTTGTAAAGAAGACGAGAGAAACTTCCCCCTGGGTGATGGGCTGCTCTTTGCCCCCATAGGTGGTACAGAAGTTGGTCCTGCCCTTTGGGCGGCTGAACTACGTGCCTCTGGAGCAGCAGTTTATGCCCTGCCTTGAGAGGATCCTGGCTCGGGAAGCAGGGGTGGCCCCCCTGGCAACTGTCAACATTTTGATGTCACTGTGTCAGCTGCGGTGCCTGCCCTTCCGAGCCCTGCACTTTGTCTTTTCCCCTGGTTTCATCAACCATGTCAGTGGTGCGCAGACTTGGGGGGCTGGCTGTGTCCTGGAGGGCCGGGGGTCCGGGGAAAGCAGGAGTGAGGGTCTGCATCCCAGTAAGCCTCGTCCTGCTTTCCCCACAGGCACCCCTCATGCCCTGATCGTGCGGCGCTACCTCTCCCTGCTAGACACGGCGGTGGAGCTGGAGCTCCCAGGATATCGGGGTGCCCGCCTTCCCCGAAGGCAGCAAGTGCCCATCTTCCCCCAGCCACTCATCACTGACCGCGCCCGCTGCAAGTACAGGTCGGTGGGCAGCTGGGGAGGGAAGGTATCAGCTGGCAAGGAACACCCGGGTAGACAGGCCTGGGGGACCCTGAGCTGTCTATGCTGCTGTGCTCCGGGTCACCAGAAAGCTAAGCCCCAAAGGCCATTTCCCAGCCTGGGGGTGGAAGTAGGTGGGACCAAGCTAAAAAGAGTGCCCTGGGGCCCCTTCTGAGCCTGGCTCCTCTTCCCTCAGTCACAAGGACATAGTAGCAGAGGGGCTGCGCCAGCTGCTGGGGGAGGAGAAATACCGGCAGGACCTGACCGTGCCTCCAGGCTACAGCACAGGTGAGCTCCGGGTGGGCCGGCCAGCCCCCGGGAAGCAGAGCCTCCGCCGGAAGCCAGTGGCTCTTTCTCTCCCGGCCCCGCAGACTTCCTGCTGTGTGTCAGCAGCTGCGGCTCGGTGCTGCCCGTGAGAGCCCAAGACCCCTTCCTGCCGTACCCTCCCAGGTCCTGTCCCGTGCCACCCGGGACCCTGCCCAAAGGTAAGGCGGGAGCCTGGGAGAGCCTCCCCGGCCCCCGCGCATAGCGCCTGAGCCTCAGTCCCTTCCTCTCCAGGGTGGTGCTGATGCTGCGGGAGCGCTGGCACTTCTGTCGGGACGGCCGAGTGCTGCTGGGCTCCCGAGCCCTGCGGGAGCGGCAACCTGGGCCTGATGGGCTATCAGCTTCTGCCGGTGAGGCCCCGCCCCCAGCCCCACCCTCTCCCACGCCCCGCCTCGCCGCCCCCTCCCCCCCCCCGCCCCCGCTCCCGCCACGCCCCACTCTGACCGGGCTGCCAGCTCCCCAGCCCACAAGAATGACGAACTCTGTCCTCCGCCCCGCAGCTACCCTTTGAAGAACTGGAGTCCCAGAGAGGCCTGCCCCAGCTCAAGAGCTACCTGAGGCAGAAGCTCCAGGCCCTGGGCCTCCACTGGGGACCTGAAGGGGGGTGAGGGGTGCGCACGGGCTCAGGATGGCCCCCTCGTGGAGGTGGACAATTTGCACTTTGCTTCCCTCTGCTTTGACTTGTCATTAAAGTCCCTTTCCTTCCCCATCGCACGCTTTGTTTCTGGGACGGGTGGGTTGGGTTCCCCCACGTGTTTCCCATTCACACCCGCTGACACCGACACACACACACAAGACCAGGGATAGGTGGGGGCCAAAGCACTTTACTGCTGGGGTTGGGGGGGAGGGCCTTAAATTATTCATTAAATAAAAATGAGGGAGGAGGATGGGGAGAGCACCCCCCACCCCAGCCCGTTCCCTCTGTCCGTCCATCCCTTGGCTGTCCGTCCAGGCAGCAGTTACACAGGCATGGGCATCTCGTTGTACTCGTCCACACCCTCCCGCTCATCGAACACGGGTTCTGCCTCGTTAGCATCCAGCTGTGGGAGAGGACAGAGGAAGGTGGGTGACCTCCCAGCAAGACCACGTGGGGGGCCGGGCGAGGCTGGGGAGGAGCGCAGGCCTTACGTATTTCATCTCCCGCTCGGTGAAGATGCGGGTCAGCACCACCATGCGGAGCGGCACCGTGAGGATGAGGATGAAGGGGAAGGCCAGGGAGGCTGCGGTGGACATGACAGCCCAGAGCACGGCCAGGCAGAGCAGCTGCAGGGCGGTGAACAGGTGCATACGCAGGGTCCGAACCTGGGGGCGGAGTGATGCAGGATGAAAAGGGTGAGCCGGGGCCCGGGAGGGCCATCCGGGCCTGCCACGACCAGAGAATGACCGTCCCTCTCCCCTCCGCAGGGGCAGGTGGAAGTGCCTGCCTGGGTGCTTACGGGAGCCAGGTCTGCATAGGCTGAATGGTGGCTGGCCAGAGTGGACACATGGGGGGCCGGAGGGTGACCCACACAGACTGGGTGGCGGGGGGAGAGGTGTGGGGCCCTTCCCAGCCGGGTCTCACCTTCTTGACGTAGGTGACGTCTGGATGGTGTTTGGGTGGCATGAGCAGCAGGTGCAGCCGCTCATAGAACTGGATCCCGTTTAGGGAGGTCACGCCCATGTACAGGAAAATCCCGAAGAGCACGGCCAGGGGGATCTGCCGGAGCAGATCCCCGATGACCAAGGAGAGACCTGCGGGGCAAGGGGGAGGAACAGCTGGCCCGGGGGTGCTCCACCCCTCCACCCACAGCAGCCACGGCCACGAGACCCCTCTGGGAAGGCCGGGGGGGTGGGGGGAGAGGCGAACATACCCACGAGCAGGGCCACCAGCAGCCCTGTCACCCGCTGCTCCTTGACCTCCTGGATCTTGGGCTTGTCCCCAGGCGCCACCGCCTTGCTCATGACCGTGAGTGCGTTGGCGTGCGTGACAGAGCGGACAGTGGCGGCGGCCAACCAGGGCAAGCCGAAGAGGGCACAGATGCCGCCCATAGCCACGATGAGCAGCAGGTCCAGGTGGAAGCCAGAACCCTTCTGAAGCATGCGCTCCTTCTTGGAGATGATCAGCCTGAAGGGGGACAGGCATGCCCTAAGCCCCAGGCCCCCTGGCCCAGCTCAGCAGACAACTGGGTCTTTCCAGAGCACCCAGGCAGTCACCTCCTCCTGTTTCTGGAGGTCCCTGCCCATCCCCTTCAGGATGAGGGCTCCATCATGGAGCTGAGTCCTATCCCAGTGGCCACTCCCCACCCCCTGGACAATGCCCAGCGTGTACTGTGCCCATGCAGGCATATTTCAGTGGGATTTTCTGTTGTCTACAAACTTCAGCAGCCAGCCTGCTGGGGGTTCCAGCCCGTCCATGCAGCAGGTTGTCCCTGTCTGCACAGCGACCCCTCTGCCAGGACCACTCACGTGGTGATCTGTGTCTCCATGAAGATAAGGATGAAGACCAAGATGGCGGGCAGCAGGCTGGCAACCATCATCCACACGGGGAAGGCGCTCTTCTCCCCCAGGGGGTTGATGACCCAGCCCCGCTTCTCTGGGGCTGTCACTGAGAAGCCGCTGGGCACGCTCAGCTTCTGCAGGGCAGAGGGTCGGGCCGGGGCAGGTGAACCTTGGGGGTGGGGGGAGTTCCCTGAGTTGTACTGGCGCTGGGGGGACGCTGAGCGAGTGCTGTGGGAGAGGCCTGGTGTCTGCCTGGCTTAGCAGCAGCTCTGGTCCTGGGGGCCTGGAGTCTGGCGCCCCCTCACCGCCACGCGCGCGCCACCGTACCTGGGTGTAGGTGTCCTCAATACAGTAATCCACAAGCACCATGACGAGGATGGCGATGGGCACCCCGAAGTCCCCAATCACGCGCCGTACCTGTGGGCAAGCACCGCGCTCAGAGGCCCCACACCGCCGTCCAGGCCAGACTGTGAGTTACCCCCTTCCTTCCCCCGCCCGGGGGCTCTACGCCTCCCTCGGGCCTGCCAGCCCACACACCCGGCCGGGGAAGAACCGGCTGTTCTTGAATTTGCGCAGGAAGAAGGCGATGAAGAAGGTGCCGGCCATGAGAACCAGCGACAGCAGGGCGGTGTTGGGCTGGCCCCGGGGCCTGCCCTGCCCGGGCGGCCTGGCTGAGCTCTCGTTCCTTGGCCCCAGTGTGGCTCCTGCCCCGGGCCACGTGGCATTCTCGCCACTGGCCTGCCTCGGAGCTGTTGGAGACGGAACAGCCGTGGAGGGGGTGCTCCTGGAAGATCTGGGGAGAGAACAAAGGACTCCATACGCTTAACTGGCCAGAGGTCTGGGACTGGGCTGTCTGCTGAGTTGGGACAGGCAAGCCAGGGTGGTCAGCCTACTCTCAAGGAGCTTGTCTTGATTAAAAACGTGACTGAGGGGAACAGATGGGGACATAAGACCACTGGGGGCTCAGAGATGGGGCTGGTCTAACTGGGGAAGGAAGCTGGAGGTGAGGCTCCAAAGAGGCCTGGAGGAGCATCCAGGGGGGCATGGCAAACCCTGGGGACACATCTGACCCTGACCCAGACACAGATGTGAGGGCATGCCCGTCAACTTGGGGGCCTTTTCCTCTGACTTTCTGGATCCTCTGCCACCTTATCAAAAGCACACATCACCTTTGTTATTAAAACTATGTGAGTCTTTGAGGCTGATCTGAAGTCCCAGTGTGTGTGCTGGCAACAGGCCTCATACGTGGAGAACCCAGGGCAAGGAGGCCCCCCGCTCCTTCGCGGACCAGTTCCCACGGGGGCCCTACCCACCTTCACCAGCTTGTAGAAGGTCTCGTAGATGAAAATGAGAGAGATGAGGAAGGCAAAGATCTCCTGGGTGAAACGGGAGACGAAGCGCACCAGGAAGCTGCCCTCCAGGGCCACCATGAGCAGGGCCAGCAGCACCAGCCAGAGGCCAATCCACACGCGGCCCCACCAGGTACTCCAGGTTGTTGCTGCTGCAGAACTGGGGCAGGCAAGGCAAGAGGGTGGGCAGAGTCAGGCTCAGAGCCTGGGGGCTCCCGAGGAGTTGGGGGGGCCAGTGTCAGGGCAGAGGGGAAGGGGAGCGGGAGCTGACCCAGGCAGGAGGAACCAGTGCCAACAGCCTGTGGCCACTCACCGAGAAGAAGGCCTCCTCGAAGACCAGCAGGGGCCCCGAGAAGCCGATCACCAGCAATGGCTGGGCCCCCAACAGGCAGAACAGCACGCCCTGGATGGCCGTGGACATGATGAGCTCCGACACCCCTATCAGGTCGTGCGTCTTCTCCCCTAGGGCAGCAGAAGACTGCTCAGGGGCTGGTGGCGGGGCGGGGGGTGGGGGGAGCCATGCCCTTCCCGCTCTGCCTGGCTAAGCCCCTCCTTACCCAGCAACCCCCCGAAGGTGATGGCGGGAGACAGGGCCGCGAAGTAGATGAAGATGACAGCAGCCAGGCACTGGGGGTCCAGCGCATCCCGGAAGTCGCTCAGGTAGTGGGGTAGCGGCGTCGCACGTCTCGGATCAGCCCCCCGAAAGGCCGGCCTGTCCGCCGCAGGGGATCGTCTTCCACCGCACCGGCCACCTCTACCATCTGCAGGAGCGCTGCAGCCCGGGGCCTGCGTCAGGGCGCTCGTCCCTGCTCTCGCCTGCCCACCTGCCCTCCTGACGCCCCAGCCCGACCCAGGCAGCCCCGACCCAGCCCCCTGGCTCGTACTTGCCCCGTACCCTTATCCTGAGCCGACTTGGGCTCCAGCCCTGCCCCCGGGGGCAACAGCCGGCCCTGCTCCTCCCTCTTCTTGAGCATCTGGCGCTGGAAGTGAGCAACTGAGCGCAGCAGCTCCTCGCCCTGCACCTCCGAGGGCGGCAGCACCACGCTGGCAGTCCAGGAAGGCGTTGATGGCCGTCAGCAGGTCCTCCCGCTCGTCCGCCAGGTAGGCCGCCTCGTGGAATTGCTGCCAAGAAAGGACCAGGGCGAGTGAGGACACAGGATGCGGGGCCAGGGCCTGGGAGCCGGGCTGGGCGCCGGGCGAGGGGGTGGGGGTGGCATTCTGGCGCGGCTGACCTTGTCGGACATGAGGGTGGAGATGGAGCGGCCGATCTCGGTGGTAGTCCATGTTAGCGCTGCTCGGGCCCAGCAGCAGGAAGAGGAAGCGCACGGGCACAGGCACCTCCAGCACCGCGTCCAGCTCCACTGCCTCCCGCAGCCGCACGAAGGCCATGGTGGGGCGGGCCAGGAACTCCACGCAGCCTGCGGGTGTACGGCCATCGTGGGTGAGAGCCCAGTGAGGGTGGCCTCCAGCCCCCGCCCCAGCCCTACCCCATCCCCAGTCCCCGCCCCGCGTACCCACAAGGACCACTGTGGCCTCGGCGTTCTCAGGGATCTTCTCCAGCAGCTTCAGCTCGTGCTTGGACTTGGAGCGAGTGATGCCGGCCGGAGGAGCTGGAGGAGGCGGTTCGCGCTGGGGAGGCAGGAGGCCGGGGCTCAGCTGGGCCGCCCTGCCCCTGCCTGCCTCCGCCCCGCTCGCTCGTGGTCCTGCAGCCTCTGGGGTGGCTGGACCTCACCCCAGCGGGGCTGCCTTCTCCCTCTCACCTCTCGTTCCACCTCCAGCCGGGTCTCAGGGACGCCTCCGATGAGGGGCTCGGTGACGTGGGGGTCGCTCTCAGCGCCCTGGCCGTGGTGATGCCCCAGCAGTGAGCCCAGGGAGCCGGCTGAGATGTTGCGGGGGAAGGAGAAGTCCTTCTCGTCGCTGGGGTGGCTGCGGGGCGGCAGGCAGGGCGGTGAGGCGGGCTGGCGGCCGGGGCCAGGCAGGCAGGGCAGTGAGGCAGGCTGGCGGCCGGGGCCAGGCAGGCAGGGAGGTGAGGGCGGGCTGGCGGCCGGGACAGGCAGGCAGGGTGTGGAGCGTGGGGCTCACCTGTGCTTCAGCAGCAGGGCCCTCAGCACGTTGGCTCTGTCCTCGCCTTGATCTGGTCTGAGATGACCATCTGCTCCACCACCTGGTGGGCCACGCCAGGCAGGGTCTGCTGATCCAGGTCCAAGAGCACAGCCCCTGGAACAAGGACGACACAGAGGGGCCTCGTCCCCAGCCAAGAAACGGGGGGCAGGGCTGGAAACGGGAGCAGGGCTGGGAAGGGGGACAGGCAGG
>NW_017217252.1:0-22966 GCF_001704415.2 Capra hircus | reverse complement strand
CAAGAGAGTCTCAAAGTTGGATTTTGCCCCTCAGTCAGCTAGAAGTGGATGCCTCGTTTTGGAGTTCAGGAAGAGTGTAGGTTTGTGGGGAGTTGTCTCTTGAAAATATAACAAGGAAACATTGAATCCTAGGACACTTTTTTTGCAAATTCTATACTGAGAGCTTATGAAGCATTCTAAGTATCACTAACCAGAGCTTTCTTACCTAGAATGATATGGACTTATCCTGCTTTTCTTTTTTGCAAAATTTGTCAGATGCTTGTGTTGTTTTCTGAGGTGCTCTTGCATGTAGTTTGGCAAAATCTCTGGCAGCTATTAAGATCATACATTGGGTAAATGTCAAATAGTTGTCATTTTATATCCTTTCTGGAATAAAAAATGAAACTAAATAAATAATTGAATAAGTTAAATAAAGTGTATCTATTAACTAGCAATGTGCTTATCTTGCATTTAAGACATTATTTTATGTTTATATAAATTCTATATTTGAGAGATCATACAGTAGTTGCCTTTCTCTAACATATTTCATTTTAGCATAACGCCCTCAAGTCCATCCATCTTGTCCCAAATGGCAGGATTTTGTTCTTTTGGTGGCTGAATAATATGCTATTCTATGTGTGTACCACATACATATCACAATTTCTTTATTGATTTACCCATCAATGGACACTTAGGTTGTTTTTGTATCTTGTCTATTGTAAATAACCCTGCAATGAACATGGGAGTGTGTGTTTTTTTTAATTTGTGTTTTCATTTTCTCAGACGTAGAATCAGTGGATCATATCATAGTTCTGTTTTTAATTTTTTAAATTACTTCCATTCTTTTTTCTTAGTGGCTGCCCCAATTTACATTCCCGCCCTTTTCTCCATATCCTCTCCAACACTTGTCTTCTCTTTTTGATAATAGCCCTTCTAACAAGTTCAAGGTGATATCTCACTGTGGTTTTGCTTTGCACTTCCCTGGTGACTAATGATATAGAGCATATTTTTATGTATCTGTGTATATCTCCTTTGGAAAACATCTACTGAGGATTTTTGCCCATTTTTAAGTCAGCTTTTTTGATTCTTTTGCTATTGAGTTGTATGATGTCTTTATATATTTTTTAGATGTTATACCCTTATCTGATATTCTTTATCAATAGTTTTCCCCATTCAGTAGGTTGCTTTTCATTGTGTTGATGGTTTCCTTTGTTTGCAGAGCTTTTTAGTTTGATGTCGTCCCATTTGTTTATTCTTCTTTTGTTGCTGTTGCTTTTGGTGTCAGATTTTAAAATCACTACCGGGGTCAACATCAAGGAGTTTACTGTGTTTATTCTAGAAGTCTTATGGTTTCAGGTTTTACATTCAGAACTTTAATCCATTGAGTTAGTTTTTGAGTACAGTCAGATAGTTGTCTAGTTTCATTCTTTAGCATCTGGCTGTCCAAATTTTCCAGTACTGTTTATTAAAGAGACTGTCCTTTACCCATTGTATATTCTTGGCTCCTCTGTTAAAAATTCGGTTCTGTTCAGTTCAGTAGCTCGACTCTTTGTGACCCCATGGACTGCAGCATGCCAGGCCTCTCTATCCATCACCAGCTCCCGGAGTTTACTCAAACTCATATCCATTGAGTCGGTGATGCCATCTAACCATATCATCCTCTTTCATCTCCTTCTCCCACCTTCAATCTTTCCGAGCATTAGAGTCTTTTCAAACGAGTCAGTTCTTTGCATGAGGTGGCCAAAGTATTGGAGTTTGAGCTTCAGCATCAGTCCTTCCAATGAATATTCAAGACTCATTTCCTTTAGGATTGACTGGTTTGATCTCCTTTAGTCCAAAAGACAAGAATCTTTTCCAACACCACAGTTCAAAAGCATCAATTCTTCGGTGCTCAGCTTTCTTTATGGTCCAACTCTCACATCCATATGTGACTACTGGAGAAACCATAGCTTTGACTAGATGGATGTTTGGTGGAAGAGTAATGTCTCTGCTTTTTAATATGCTGTCTAGGTTGGTCATAACTTTTCTTCCAAGAAGCAAACATCTTTTAATTTCATGGCTGCAGTCACCATCTGCAGTGATTTTGGAAACCCCAAAATAAAATCTGTCACTGTTTCCATTGCTTCCCCATCTGTTTGCTATGAAGTGATGGGACCGGATGCTTACTCCTTGGAAGGAAAGTTATGACCAACCTAGATAGCATATTCAAAAGCAGAGATATTACTTTGCTGACAAAGGTCCGTCTAGTCAAGGCTATGGTTTTTTCCAGTGGTCATGTATGGATGTGAGAGTTGGACTGTGAAGAAAGCTGAGCACTGGAGAATTGATGCTTTTGAACTGTGGTGTTGGAGAAGACTCTTGAGAGCCCTTGGACTGCAAGGAGACCTAACCAATCCATTCTAAAAGAGATCAGTCCTGGGTGTTCATTGGAAGGACTGATGCTGAAGCTGAAACTCCAATACTTTGGCCATCTCATGCGAGAGTTGACTCATTGGAAAAGACCCTGATGATGGGAGGGATTGGGAGCAGGAGGAGAAGGGGCGACAGAGGATGAGATGGCTGGATGGCGTCACCAACTCAATGGATATGAGTTTGACTAAACTCCGGGAGTAGGTGGTGGACAGGGAGGCCTGGTGTACCGTGATTCATGGGGTCGCAAGGAGTCAGACACGACTGAGCGACTGAACTGAACTGAACTGATGGGACCGGATGCCATGATCTTAGTTTTCTGAATGTTGAGCGTTAAGCCAGATTTTTCACTCTCTTTCACTTTTGTCAAGAGGCTTTTTAGTTCTTCTTCACTTTTTGCCATAAGGGTGGTGTCATCTGCATATCTGAGGTTATTGATATTTCTCCCAGCAGTCTTGATTCCAGCTTGTGCTTCATCCAGCCCAGCGTTTCTCATGATGTGGTCTACATAGAAGTTAAATAAGCAGGGTGACAATATACAGCCTTGACGTACTCCTTTTCCTATTTGGAACCAGTCTGTTGTTCCATGTCCAGTTCTAACTGTTGCTTCCTGACCTGCATACAGATTTCTCAGGTGTCAAGTCAGGTGGTCCAGCATTCCCATCTCTTTCAGAATTTTCCACAGTTTGTTTGTGATCCACACAATCAAAGGCTTTGGCCTAGTCAATAAAGTAGAAGTAGATATTTTTCTGGAACTCTCTCACATTTTCGATGATCCGTTGGATGCTGGCAATTTGAACTCTGGTTCCACTGCCTTTTCTAAATCCAGCTTGAACATCTGGAAATTCACGGTTCTGGAATACACGGTTCATGTATTGCTGAAGCCTGGCTTGGAGAATTTTGAGCATTACTTTACTAGTGTGTGAGATGAGTGTAATTGTGTGGTAGTTTGTGCCTTCTTTGACATTGCCTTTCATTGGGATCAGAATGAAAACTGACCTTTTCCAGTCCTGTGGCCACTGCTGAGTTTTCCAAATTTGCTGGCATATTGAGTGCAGCACTTTCACAGCATCATCTTTCAGTATTTGAAATACCTCAACTGGAATTCCATCACCTCCACTAACTTTGTTCATAGTGGTGCTTTCTAAGGCCCCTCTTGACTTCACATTCCAGGATGTCTGGCTCTAGGTGAGTGATCACACCATTGTGATTATCTTGGTCCTGAAGATCTTCTGTGTATTCTTGCCACCCTCATCTTAATATCTTCTGCTTCTGTTAGGTCCATACCATTTCTGTCCTTTATCAAGCCATCTTTGCATGAAATGTTCCCTTGGTATCTCTAATTTTCTTGACGAGATCTCTAGTCTTTCCTATTCTGTTGTTTTCCTCTATTTCTTTGCATTGATCGCTGAGGAAGGCTTTCTTATATCTCCTTGCTATTCTTTGGAACTCTGCATTCAGATGGTTATATCTTTCCTTTTCTCCTTTACTTTTCGCCTCTCTTCTTTTCACAGCTGTTTGCAAGGCCTCCCTAGACAGCCATTTCGCTTTTCTGTGTTTCTTTTCCATGGGGATGGTCTTGATCCCTGTCTCCTGTACAATGTCATGAACCTCTGTCCACATTTCTTCAGGCACTCTATCAGATCTAATTCCTTGAATCTATTTGTCACTTCTACTCTATAATCATAAGAGATTTGATTTAGGTCATATATGAATGGTCTAGTTGTTTTCCCTGCTTTCTTCCATTTCAGTCTGAATTTGTCAGTGAGGAGTTCATGATCTGAGCCACAGTTAGTTCCTGGTCTTGTTTTTACTGACTGTGTAGAGCTTCTCCATCTTTACTGTAAAGAATATAATCAGTGTGATTTCAGTGTTGACCATCTCATGATGTCCACGTGTAGAGTCTTCTCTTGTGTTGTTGGAAGAGGGTGTGTGCTATGACCAGTGCGTTCATTTGGCAAAACTCTATTAGCCTTTGACCCACTTCATCCTGCTTCATTGGAATACCCAAGGCCACATTTTCCTATTACTCCAGATATTTTTTGACTTCCTACTTTTGCATTCCAGTCCCCTATAGTGAAAAGGATATCTTTTTTGGGTGTTAGTTCTAAAAGGTCTTGTAAGTCTTCATAGAACTGTTCAACTTCAGCTTATTTCAGCGTTACTGGTTGGGGCAATGACTTGGATCACTGTGATATGGGATGGTTTGCCTTGGAAACGAACAGAGATCATTCTGTTGTTTTTGAGATTGCATCCAACTACTGGATTTTGGACTCCTTTTGTTGACCATGATGGCTATTCCATTTCTTCTAAGGGATTCCTGCCCGCAGTAGTAGATATAATGGTCATCTGAGTTAAATTCACCCATTCCAGTCCATTTTAGTTTGCTGATTCCTAGAATCTCGACGTTCACTCTTGCCATCTCCGGTTTGACCGCTTCCAATTTGCCTTGATTCATGGACATAACGTTCCAGGTTCCTATGCTGTATTGTTCTTGACAGCCTTGGGCTTTGCTTCCATCATCAGTCACATCCACAATTGTGTGTTTTTGTTGCTTTGGCTCCATCTCTTCATTCTTTCTGGAATTATTTCCAGTAGCATATTGGGCACCTAGCAACCTAGGGAATTCATCTTTCAGTGTCCTATCTTTTTGCCTTTTCATACTGTTAAAAATTAATTGATCATATATGTTTAGGTTTATTTCTGGTCTCTCTATTCTGTTCCACTGATCTTACATCTGTGTTATGCCAATACCACACTCTTTTAATTACTATAGCTTTGTAATACAGTTTTAAATCAGGGTAGATGCCTCTTGTTTGTTCTTTGTTCTCTAGACTGCTTTGACTATTTGGGATTTCTTTTCTTCCACTGAAATTTTATAACTGCTTGTTCTATTTTTGTGAAAAATGCCATTGAAATTTTGCTAGGGATGGCATTGAATGTATATGTTTCTCTGGGTGTTGTGGACATTTTAACTACATTAATTATTATAATCCCTGAGCACAGAGCATCTTGCCATTAATGTGTGTCTTCTTCAGTTTAATTAATGTTTTTAGTTTTCAGTATAGAGTTCTTTCAATTCTTCTGTTTAATCTATTCCTAGATATTTTATTCTTTTTGATGTATTTATAAATGTAATTGTTTTCTTATTTCTTAATTTATTTTTCTGGTCATTATTAATATATATAGAAATGCAACAATTTTTTGAGTATTAGTTTCATATCCTGTAACTTTACTGAATCCATTTATTAGTTCTTACAGTTTTCTGATTGGGTTTTAGGGTTTTCAGTATAAAATCTTATGCTATCTGTAAATAGTACCAGTTTTGCTTCTTCCTTTCCAATTTAGATGCCTTTTATTTCTTTTTTCTTCTTCTTTTTCTAATTGCTCTGGCAAGGACTTCCCATACTATGATGAATAAAACTGGAGCCAGTGGGGATCCTTGTCTAGTTCATAATCTTAGAGGAAAAAAATTTCAGCTTTTCCACTGAGTGTGATATTAGCTGCAGGATTATCATATATGGCCTTTATTATGTTGAGGTACATTTTCTCTGTATGCACTCTGTTGATAATTTTTATCATGAATTGATGTTGAATTTTGTCATACTTTTTTTGCATCTATAGAGATGACAGAATAATTTTTATCTTTCCTTTTGTGATGTAGTATATCACATTGACTGATTTGTGGTTATTGAATGATCCTTGTATCACCTGAATTAATCTGACTTGATCATGGTGTATAATTTTAATGTGATATTGAGTTTTTTGTCTAATATTTTGTTAAGGGTTTTTTTAATCTATGTACATTAGGGATATTGGTGTATAATGTTTTTTTGTTGTAATGACATCTTCTACTTTTGTTACCATGGTATTACTAACCTCATGAGTTTGTACATACTTTTAATTTTTGGGTAGATTTGGAGAAGGATTGTATTGATTCTTTTTTGAAATCTTGGTAGGTTAGCTGTATTCAGGTGGGAATAGCTGATCATGATAGATTTGGTTTTCTACAGATTCTATTCTGGTGTCTTGGTTGGACACTGCCAGAGAAAGTCATTTGTGATTTGGGTTGCGCTTGAAATCTACATCTGTAAAGTTTTCTACTGTTCATCTAGGTCTGCATGCACATGGCAGATACTAGGTAGACCTTGTGTCTTGCACCTCATCACCTGTACCTCAACGCTGGCTGTTTGTTCCAATGTAGTGTGGATTTGGAGAAGGAAATGGCAACCCACTCCAGTGTTCTTGCCTGGAGAATCCCAGGGATGGGGGAGCCTGGTGGGCTGCTGTCTATGGGTTGCACAGAGTCGGACACGACTGAGGTGACTTAGCAACAGCAGCAGCAGCAGCAGTGTGGATTTGCAGGAAGAGCAGGACAGTTCTACCTGTCCTTATTTTCCAATCTAGATTTTTGTAGACATCTCCTGACAAAGGTACTTAATAATTGCTCTGTTGGAACTTTCTAAACAATAAAATACATAACCAAAAAAATTTCACTGAAGTGGTCTAGTCCTGAACTTTTATTTTTTGAGAGGTTTTGGATTACTGATTAAATATCCTTACTAGTAACTGGTCTGTTCAGGATTTCTGTTTCATCATGATTCACTCTTGGTAGGTTGTATGTTTCTAGGAATTTATCCATTTCTTCTAAGTTGTTCATTCCATAGAGTATAATTGTTCATTGTAATCTCCTATGATACTTTGTATTTGTGTGGTATCAGTTGTAATATCTCTTCTTTCCTTTCTGACTTTATTTATTGAAGGCATGTATCTTTTTTTTCTTGGTCAGTCTAGATAAAGGTTTGTCAATTTTGTTGATCTTTTAAAGAACTAGCTCTTAATTTCACTGGTATTTTCTATTGTCCATTTTGCCTTATATTCATTTATTACCTGTTCTAGTCTTTATTTTTTTTCCTCCTTCTACTAACTTTGGGCTTCATTTGTTGTTTTTTCTAGTTCCTTGAGGTATGTGTTTAGGTTGTTTATTTTAGATTTTCCTTATTTCTTGAGTTAGATATTTGTCACACTAACTTTCCTTGTAGAATTGCTTTTGTTGCAGCCCGTAAAGTTTGGTGTGTCT
The DNA here is from genome assembly GCF_001704415.2 of Capra hircus. Classification (NCBI taxonomy): domain Eukaryota; kingdom Metazoa; phylum Chordata; class Mammalia; order Artiodactyla; family Bovidae; genus Capra; species Capra hircus. Next base: position 15,498 of record NW_017217252.1, on the reverse strand, counting down.
CATTTGTCTCAAGGTATTTTTTCTTGTTTGATTTTTTCCTTTGGTCCATAGTAGTAACTATTGACTATAATAATATGCTAGTTTTGCATTAAAATTTTTTTTTTAATCAAACAATTTTTGAGGTTCATCTCTCCCCTACTCAACTTTATTGATACTGAGATTGAAGTTGCCAAAGGGTTGTCATGAATCTAATGAAACCAACCAAATAATTATGAAGAAAACTAGCATCTGCAATTGTACTTATCATCTACAGGGATCCCTAGGGCCTATATTTGACTTCTCACAATGTTTTTGTCGAAATTTAGCATTTGGAACAAACATTACTCTCTTAATAGTTACAGAAATAAAGCCACATTTATCTTTGCTGTTTGCATATGATGGCAGAAATTTACCATAGATCCTAAATAACCTTAGGGCATGTTTTATTTTAGAATATCATTCATGTTTAAGATCAAAGAAAGGGAAATATTTACTCTTTTTTTAAATACACTATTTATTTATTTGTTTTATTCTTCATGGAAAGCATTTTATTTTACTTATTTATTTTTTATTTAAATTTTTATCTTTACTTTATTTTGCTTTACAATACTGTATTGGTTTTGGCATACATTGACATGAGTCCACCACGGGTGTACATGAGCTCCCAAACATGAACCCTCCTCCACCTCCCACCCTACATCATCCCTCCGGATCATCCCATGCACCAGCCCCAAGTCTGACTTTTTAACAATAGTCCATTCACGCCTTAGTTTATAAGTTCATACCCACTCATTCTTGTATCCTCATTTATCGTATCCACCAGAATCAAGTTGTTGTTGTTGTTTTTTAATGGGGATGGGAAATGCACTATTTCATGATACATAGCTGCTGCAGCTGCTAACTTATTTCAGTCGTGTCCGACTCTGTGCGACCCATAGACGGCAGCCCACCAGGCTCCCCCATCCCTGCGAATCTCCAGGCAAGAATACTGGAGTGGGTTGCCATTTCCTTCTCCAATGCATGAAAGTGAAAAGTGACAGTGAAGTCGCTCAGTCGTGTCTAACTCTTCGAGACCCCATGGACTGCAGCCTACCAGGCTTTTTCATCCATGGGATTTGCTAGGGAAGAATCAGTTGAGTTCACTTCAGTCGCTCAGTTGAGTCTGACTCTTCGTGACACCATGAATTGTAGCACGCCAGGCCTCCCTGTCCATCACCCAACTCCTGGAGTTTAGTCAAACTCATGTCCATCGAGTCAGTGATGCCATCCAGCCATCTCATCCTCTGTCATCCCCTTCTTCTCCTGCCCCCAATCCCTCCCAGGATCAGGGTCTTTTCCAATGAGTCAACACTCACATGAGGTGGCCAAAGTATTTGAGTTTCAGCTTTAGCATCAGTCCTTCAAATGAACACCCTGGACTGATCTCCTTTAGAATGGACTGGTTAGACCTCTTTGCAGTCCAAGGGACTCTCAAGAGTCTTCTCCAACACCACAGTTCAAAAGCATCAATTCTTTGGCATTCAGCTTTTTTCACAGTCCAGCTCTCACATCTGTACATGACCACTGGAAAAACCATAGCCTTGACTAGATGGACTTTTGTTGGCAAAATATATGTCTCTGCTTTTGAATATGCTATCTAGGTTGGTCATAACTTTCCTTCCAAGGAGTAAGTGTATTTTAATTTCATGGCTGCAACTACCATCTGCAGTGATTTAGGAGCCCCAAAATAAAGCCTGACACTTTTTCCACTGTTTCCCCATCTACTTCCCATGAAGTGATGGGACCAGATGCCATGATCTTCGTTTTCTGAATGTTGAGCTTTAAGCCAACTTTTTCACTCCCCTCTTTCACTTTCTTCAAGAGGCTTTTTAGTTCCTCTTCACTTTGCCATAAGGGTGGTGTCATCTGCATATCTGAGGTTATTGATATTTCTCCCAGCAATCTTGATTCCAGCTTGTACTTCTTCCAGCCCAGCATTTCTCATGATGTACTCTGCATATAAGTTAAATAAGCAGGGTGACAATATACAGCCTTGATGCTCCTTTTCCTATTTGGAACCAGTCTGTTGTTCCATGTCCAGTTATAACTGTTGCTTCCTGACCTGCATATAGTTGTCTCAAGAGGCAGGTCAGGTGGTCTGGTATTCCCATCTCTTGAAGAATTTTCCACAGTTTATTGTGATCCACACAGTCAAAGGCTTTGGCATAGTCAATAAAGCAGAAATAGATGTTTTTCTGGAACTCTCTTGCTTTTTTGATGATCCAACAGATGTTGGCAATTTGGTCTCTGGTTCCTCTGCCTTTTCTAAAACCAGCTTGAACATCTGGAAGTTCACGGTTCATGTATTGCTGAAGCCTGGCTTGGAGAATTCTGAGCATTACTGTACTAGTGTGTGAGATGAGTGCAATTGTGCGGCAGTTTGAGCATTCTTTGGCATTGTCTTCTTTTGGGATTGGAATGAAAACTGACCTTTTCCAGTCCTGTGGCCACTGCTGAGTTTTCCAAATTTGCTGGCATATTGAGTACAGCACTTTCACAGCATCTTCTTTCAGGATTTGAAATAGCTCAACTGGAATTCCATCACCTCCACTAGCTTTGTTTGTAGTGATGCTTTCTAAGGCCCACTTGACTTCACATTCCAGGATTTTGGCTCTAGGTGGTGATCACACCATCGTGATTATCTGGGTCATGAAGCTCTTTTTTGTACAGTTCTTCTGTGTATTCTTGCCACTTCTTCTTAATATCTTCTGCTTGTGTTAGCTCCATACCATTCCTGTCCTTTATCGAGCCCATCTTTGCATGAAGTGTTCCCTTGGTAGCTCTAATTTTCTTGAAGAGATCTCTAGTCTTTCCTATTCTGTTGTTTTCCTCTATTTCTTTGCATTGATCGCTGAGGAAGGCTTTCTTATCTCTCCTTGCTATTCTTTGGAACTCTGCATTCAGATGCTTATATCTTTCCTTTTCTCCTTTGCTTTTTGCTTCTATTCTTTTCACAGCTATTTGTAAGGCCTCCTCAGACAGCCATTTTGCTTTTTTGCATTTCTTTTCCATGGGGATGGTCTTGATCCCTGTCTCCTGGACAATGTCATGAACCTCTGTCCATAGTTCATCAGGCACCTCTGTCTTTCTAGAATCTGAGAAGACAGATGCCTGATGAAATCTAATGGACGAGGTTCATGACATTGTCCAGGAGACAGGGATCAAGACCATCCCCATGGAAAAGAAATGCAAAAAAGCAAAATGGCTGTCTGAGGAGGCCTTACAAATAGCTGTGAAAAGAATAGAAGCAAAAAGCAAAGGAGAAAAGGAAAGATATAAGCATCTGAATGCAGAGTTCCAAAGAATAGCAAGGAGAGATAAGAAAGCCTTCCTCAGCGATCAATGCAAAGAAATAGAGGAAAACAACAGAATAGGAAAGACTAGAGATCTCTTCAAGAAAATTAGAGCTACCAAGGGAACACTTCATGCAAAGATGGGCTCGATAAAGGACAGGAATGGTATGGAGCCTAACACAAGCAGAAGATATTAAGAAGAAGTGGCAAGAATACACAGAAGAACTGTACAAAAAAGAGCTTCATGACCCAGATAATCACGATGGTGTGATCACTCCACCTAGAGCCAAAATCCTGGAATGTGAAGTCAAGTGGGCCTTAGAAAGCATCACTACAAACAAAGCTAGTGGAGGTGATGGAATTCCAGTTGAGCTATTTCAAATCCTGAAAGAAGATGCTGTGAAAGTGCTGTACTCAATATGCCAGCAAATTTGGAAAACTCAGCAGTGGCCACAGGACTGGAAAAGGTCAGTTTTCATTCCAATCCCAAAAGAAGACAATGCCAAAGAATGCTCAAACTGCCGCACAATTGCACTCATCTCACACACTAGTACAGTAATGCTCAGAATTCTCCAAGCCAGGCTTCAGCAATACATGAACCGTGAACTTCCAGATGTTCAAGCTGGTTTTAGAAAAGGCAGAGGAACCAGAGACCAAATTGCCAACATCTGTTGGATCATCAAAAAAGCAAGAGAGTTCCAGAAAAACATCTATTTCTGCTTTTATTGACTATGCCAAAGCCTTTGACTGTGTGGATCACAATAAACTGTGGAAAATTCTTGAAAGAGATGGGAATACCAGACCACCTGACCTGCCTCTTGAGACAACTATATGCAGGTCAGGAAGCAACAGTTATAACTGGACATGGAACAACAGACTGGTTCCAAATAGGAAAAGGAGTACATCAAGGCTGTATATTGTCACCCTGCTTATTTAACTTATATGCAGAGTACATCATGAGAAATGCTGGGCTGGAAGAAGTACAAGCTGGAATCAAGATTGCTGGGAGAAATATCAATAACCTCAGATATGCAGATGACACCACCCTTATGGCAAAAGTGAAGAGGAACTAAAAAGCCTCTTGATGAAAGTGAAAGAGGGAGTGAAAAAGTTGGCTTAAAGCTCAACATTCAGAAAACGAAGATCATGGCATCTGGTCCCATCACTTCATGGGCAAATAGATTGGGAAACAGTGTGCAGAAGTGTGCTTATATTTTTGGGCTCCAGAATCAACTGCAGATGGTGATTGCAGTCATTAAATTAAAAGACGCTGTACTCCTTGGAAGGAAAGTTGTGACCAATCTAGATAGCATATTGAAAAGCAGGGACATTACTTTGCCAACAAAGGTCCATCTAGTCAAGGCTATGGTTTTTCCAGTGGTCATGTATGGATGTGAGAGTTGGACTAGTGAAGAAAGCTGAATGCCAAAGAATTGATGCTTTGAACTGTGGTGTTGGAGAAGACTCTTGAGAGTCCCTTGGACTGCAAAGAGGTCCAACCAGTCCATTCTAAAGGAGATCAGTCCAGGGTTTCATTTGAAGGACTGATGCTAAAGCTGAAACTCAAATACTTTGGCCACCTCATGTGAGTGTTGACTCATTGGAAAAGACCCTGATGCTGGGAGGGATTGGGGCAGGAGAGAAGGGGATGACAGAGGATGAGATGGCTGGATGGCATCACTGACTCGATGGACATGAGTTTGACTAAACTCCAGGAGTTGGTGATGGACAGGGAGGCCTGGCGTGCTACAATTCATGGTGTCACGAAGAGTCAGACTCAACTGAGCGACTGAAGTGAACTCAACTGATTCTTCCCTAGCAAATCCATGGATGAAAAAGCCTGGTAGGCTGCAGTCCATGGGGGTCTCGAAGAGTTAGACACGACTGAGCGACTTCACTGTCACTTTTCACTTTCATGCATTGGAGAAGGAAATGGCAACCCAGTATTCTTGCCTGGAGATTCGCAGGGATGGGGGAGCCTGGTGGGCTGCCGTCTATGGGTCGCACAGAGTCGGAACAGGACTGAAATAAGTTAGCAGCTGCAGCAGCTATGTATCATGAAATAGTGCATTTCCCATCCCCATTAAAAAACAACAACAACAACTTGATTCTGGTGATACGATAAATGAGGATACAAGAATGAGTGGGTATGAACTTATAAACTAAGGCGTGAATGGACTATTGTTAAAAAGTCAGACTTGGGGCTGGTGCATGGGGATGATCCGGAGGGATGATGTAGGGTGGGAGGTGGGAGGAGGTTCATGTTTGGGAGCTCATGTACACCCGTGGTGGACTCATGTCAATGTATGCCAAAACCAATACAGTATTGTAAAGCAAAAATAAAGTAAAGATAAAAATTTAAATAAAAAATAAATAAGTAAAATAAAATGCTTTCCATGAAGAATAAAACAAATAAATAAATAGTGTATTTAAAAAAAGAGTAAATATTTCCCTTTCTTTGATCTTAAAACATGAATGATATTCTAAAATAAAACATGCCCTAAGGTTATTTAGGATCTATGGTAAATTTCTGCCATCATATGCAAAACAGCAAAGATAAATGTGGCTTTATTTCTGTAACTATTAAGAGAGTAATGTTTGTTTCCAAATGCTAAATTTCGACAAAAAATTGTGAGAAGTCAAATATAGGCCCTAGGGATCCCTGTAGATGATAAGTACAATTGCAGATGCTAGTTTTCTTCATAATTTATTTGGTTGGTTTCATTAGATTCATGACAACCCTTTGGCACTTCAATCTCAGTATCAATAAAGTTGAGTAGGGGAGAGATGAACCTCAAAAATTGTTTGATTAAAAAAAAAATTTTAATGCAAACTAGCATATTATTATAGTCCTACTATATTACCTAATGGACCAAAGGAAAAATCAAACAAGAAAAAATACCTTGAGACAAATGAGACACACCAAACTTAGCGGGCTGCCAAAAAGCAATTCTACAAGGAAAGTTAGTGTGACAAATATCTAACTCAAGAAATAAGGAAAATCTAAAATAAACAACCTAAACACATACCTCAAGGAACTAGAAAAAACAACAAATGAAGCCCAAAGTTAGTAGAAGGAGGAAAAAAAAATAAGACTAGAACAGGTATAAATGAATATAAGGCAAAATGACAATAGAAATACCAGTGAAATTAAGAGCTAGTTCTTTAAAAGATCAACAAAATTGACAAACCTTTATCTAGACTGACCAAGAAAAAAAAGATACATGCCTTCAATAAATAAAGTCAGAAAGGAAAGAAGAGATATTTACAACTGATACCACACAAATACAAAGTATCATAGGAGATTACAATGAACAATTATACTCTATGGAATGAACAACTTAGAAGAAATGGATAAATTCCTAGAAACATACAACCTACAAGAGTGAATCATGATGAAACAGAAATCCTGAACAGACCAGTTACTAGTAAGGATATTTAATCAGTAATCCAAAACCTCTCAAAAAATAAAAGTTCAGGACTAGACCACTTCAGTGAATTTTTTTTGGTTATGTATTTTATTGTTTTAGAAAGTTCCAACAGAGCAATTATTAAGTACCTTTGTCAGGAGATGTCTACAAAAAATCTAGATTGGAAAATAAGGACAGGTAGAACTGTCCTGCTCTTCTGCAAATCCACACTGCTGCTGCTGCTGCTGTTGCTAAGTCACCTCAGTCGTGTCTCGACTCTGTGCAACCCCATAGACAGCAGCCACCAGGCTCCCCCATCCCTGGGATTCTCCAGGCAAGAACACTGGAGTGGGTTGCCATTTCCTTCTCCAAATCCACACTACATTGGAACAAACAGCCAGCGTTGAGTACAGGTGATGAGGTGCAAGACACAAGGTCTACCTAGTATCTGCCATGTGCATGCAGACCTAGATGAACAGTAGAAAACTTTACAGATGTAGATTTCAAGCGCAACCCCAAATCACAAATGACTTTCTCTGGCAGTGTCCAACCAAGACACCAGAATAGAATCTGTAGAAACCAAATCTATCATGATCAGCTATTCCCACCTGAATACAGCTAACCTACCAAGATTTCAAAAAAGAATCAATACAATCCTTCTCCAAATCTACCCAAAAATTAAAAGTATGTACAACAACTCATGAGGTTAGTAATACCATGGTAACAAAAGTAGAAGATGTCATTACAACAAAAAAACATTATACACCAATATCCCTAATGTACATAGATTAAAAAAACCCTTAACAAAATATTAGACAAAAAACTCAATATCACATTAAAATTATACACCATGATCAAGTCAGATTAATTCAGGTGATACAAGGATCATTCAATAACCACAAATCAGTCAATGTGATATACTACATCACAAAAGGAAAGATAAAAATTATTCTGTCATCTCTATAGATGCAAAAAAAGTATGACAAAATTCAACATCAATTCATGATAAAAAATTATCAACAGAGTGCATACAGAGAAAATGTACCTCAACATAATAAAGGCCATATGATGAAATCCTGCAGCTAATATCACACTCAGTGGAAAAGCTGAAATTTTTTTCCTCTAAGATTATGCTAGACAAGGATCCCCACTGGCTCCAGTTTTATTCATCATAGTATGGGAAGTCCTTGCCAGAGCAAATTAGAAAAAGAAGAAGAAAAAAGAAATAAAGGCATCTAAATTGGAAAGGAAGAAGCAAAACTGGTACTATTTACAGATAGCATAAGATTTTATACTGAAAACCCTAAAACCCAATCAGAAAAACTGTAAGAACTAATAAATGGATTCAGTAAAGTTACAGGATATGAAACTAATACTCAAAAAATTGTTGCATTTCTATATATATTATAATGACCAGAAAAATAATTAAGAAAATAAGAAAACAATTACATTATAAATACATCAAAAAGAATAAAATATCTAGGAATAGATTAAACAGAAGAATTGAAAGAACTCTATACTGAAAACTAAAAAACATTAATTAAACTGAAGAAGACACACATTAATGGCAAGATGCTCTGTGCTCAGGGATTATAATAATTAATGTAGTTAAAATGTCCACAAACACCCAGAGAAACATATACATTCAATGCCATCCCTAGCAAAATTTCAATGGCATTTTTCACAAAAATAGAACAAGCAGTTATAAAATTTCAGTGGAAGAAAAGAAATCCCAAATAGTCAAAGCAGTCTAGAGAACAAAGAACAAACCAAGAGGCATCTACCCTGATTTAAAACTGTATTACAAAGCTATAGTAATTAAAAGAGTGTGGTATTGGCATAACACAGATGTAAGATCAGTGGAACAGAATAGAGAGACCAGAAATAAACCTAAACATATATGATCAATTAATTTTTAACAGTATGAAAAGGCAAAAAGATAGGACACTGAAAGATGAATTCCTAGGTTGCTAGGTTGCCCAATATGCTACTGGAAATAATTCCAGAAGAATGAAGAGATGGAGCCAAAGCAACAAAAACACACAATTGTGGATGTGACTGATGATGGAAGCAAAGCCCAAGGCTGTCAAGAACAATACAGCATAGGAACCTGGAACGTTATGTCCATGAATCAAGGCAAATTGGAAGCGGTCAAACCGGAGATGGCAAGAGTGAACGTCGAGATTCTAGGAATCAGCAAACTAAAATGGACTGGAATGGTGAATTTAACTCAGATGACCATTATATCTACTACTGCGGGCAGGAAAATCCCTTAGAAGAAATGGAATAGCCATCATGGTCAACAAAAGGAGTCCAAAATCCAGTAGTTGGATGCAATCTCAAAAACACAACAGAATGATCTCTGTTCGTTTCCAAGGCAAACCATCCCATATCACAGTGATCCAAGTCATTGCCCCAACCAGTAACGCTGAAATAAGCTGAAGTTGAACAGTTCTATGAAGACTTACAAGACCTTTTAGAACTAACACCCAAAAAAGATATCCTTTTCACTATAGGGGACTGGAATGCAAAGTAGAAGTCAAAAAATATCTGGAGTAATAGGAAAATGTGGCCTTGGGTATTCCAATGAAGCAGGATGAAGTGGTCAAAGGCTAATAGAGTTTTGCCAAATGAACGCACTGGTCATAGCACACACCCTCTTCCAACACACAAGAGAAGACTCTACACGTGGACATCATGAGATGGTCAACACTGAAATCACACTGATTATATTCTTTACAGTAAAGATGGAGAAGCTCTACACAGTCAGTAAAAACAAGACCAGAACTAACTGTGGCTCAGATCATGAACTCCTCACTGACAAATTCAGACTGAAATGGAAGAAAGCAGGGAAAACAACTAGACCATTCATATATGACCTAAATCAAATCTCTTATGATTATAGAGTAGAAGTGACAAATAGATTCAAGGAATTAGATCTGATAGAGTGCCTGAAGAAATGTGGACAGAGGTTCATGACATTGTACAGGAGACAGGGATCAAGACCATCCCCATGGAAAAGAAACACAGAAAAGCGAAATGGCTGTCTAGGGAGGCCTTGCAAACAGCTGTGAAAAGAAGAGAGGCGAAAAGTAAAGGAGAAAAGGAAAGATAACCATCTGAATGCAGAGTTCCAAAGAATAGCAAGGAGATATAAGAAAGCCTTCCTCAGCGATCAATGCAAAGAAATAGAGGAAAACAACAGAATAGGAAAGACTAGAGATCTCGTCAAGAAAATTAGAGATACCAAGGGGAACATTTCATGCAAAGATGGCTTGATAAAGGACAGAAATGGTATGGACCTAACAGAAGCAGAAGATATTAAGATGAGGTGGCAAGAATACACAGAAGATCTTCAGGACCAAGATAATCACAATGGTGTGATCACTCACCTAGAGCCAGACATCCTGGAATGTGAAGTCAAGAGGGCCTTAGAAAGCACCACTATGAACAAAGTTAGTGGAGGTGATGGAATTCCAGTTGAGGTATTTCAAATACTGAAAGATGATGCTGTGAAAGTGCTGCACTCAATATGCCAGCAATTTGGAAAACTCAGCAGTGGCCACAGACTGGAAAAGGTCAGTTTTCATTCTGATCCCAATGAAAGGCAATGTCAAAGAAGGCACAAACTACCACACAATACACTCATCTCACACACTAGTAAAGTAATGCTCAAAATTCTCCAAGCCAGGCTTCAGCAATACATGAACCGTGTATTCCAGAACCGTGAATTTCCAGATGTTCAAGCTGGATTTAGAAAAGGCAGTGGAACCAGAGTTCAAATTGCCAGCATCCAACGGATCATCGAAAATGTGAGAGAGTTCCAGAAAAATATCTACTTCTACTTTATTGACTAGGCCAAAGCCTTTGATTGTGTGGATCACAACAAACTGTGGAAAATTCTGAAAGAGATGGGAATGCTGGACCACCTGACTTGACACCTGAGAAATCTGTATGCAGGTCAGGAAGCAACAGTTAGAACTGGACATGGAACAACAGACTGGTTCCAAATAGGAAAAGGAGTACGTCAAGGCTGTATATTGTCACCCTGCTTATTTAACTTCTATGTAGACACATCATGAGAAACGCTGGGCTGGATGAAGCACAAGCTGGAATCAAGACTGCTGGGAGAAATATCAATAACCTCAGATATGCAGATGACACCACCCTTATGGCAAAAAGTGAAGAAGAACTAAAAAGCCTCTTGACAAAAGTGAAAGAGAGTGAAAAATCTGGCTTAACGCTCACATTCAGAAAACTAAGATCATGGCATCCGGTCCCATCAGTTCAGTTCAGTTCAGTCGCTCAGTCGTGTCTGACTCCTTGCGACCCCATGAATCACGGTACACCAGGCCTCCCTGTCCACCACCTACTCCGGAGTTTAGTCAAACTCATATCCATTGAGTTGGTGACGCCATCCAGCCATCTCATCCTCTGTCGCCCCTTCTCCTCCTGCTCCCAATCCCTCCCATCATCAGGGTCTTTTCCAATGAGTCAACTCTCGCATGAGATGGCCAAAGTATTGGAGTTTCAGCTTCAGCATCAGTCCTTCCAATGAACACCCAGGACTGATCTCTTTAGAATGGATTGGTTAGTCTCCTTGCAGTCCAAGGGCTCTCAAGAGTCTTCTCCAACACCACAGTTCAAAAGCATCAATTCTCCAGTGCTCAGCTTTCTTCACAGTCCAATCTCTCACATCCATACATGACCACTGGAAAAACCATAGCCTTGACTAGACGGACCTTTGTCAGCAAAGTAATATCTCTGCTTTTGAATATGCTATCTAGGTTGGTCATAAACTTTCCTTCCAAGGAGTAAGCATCCGGTCCCATCACTTCATAGCAAACAGATGGAAGCAATGGAAACAGTGACAGATTTTATTTTGGGGTTTCCAAAATCACTGCAGATGGTGACTGCAGCCATGAAATTAAAAGATGTTTGCTTCTTGAAGAAAAGTTATGACCAACCTAGACAGCATATTAAAAGCAGAGACATTACTCTTCCACCAAACATCCATCTAGTCAAAGCTATGGTTTCTCCAGTAGTCACATATGGATGTGAGAGTTGGACCATAAAGAAAGCTGAGCACCGAAGAATTGATGCTTTTGAACTGTGGTGTTGGAAAAGATTCTTGAGAGTCTTTTGGACTAAAGGAGATCAAACCAGTCAATCCTAAAGGAAATGAGTCTTGAATATTCATTGGAAGGACTGATGCTGAAGCTCAAACTCCAATACTTTGGCCACCTCATGCAAAGAACTGACTCGTTTGAAAAGACTCTAATGCTCGGAAGATTGAAGGTGGGAGAAGGAGATGAAAGAGGATGATATGGTTAGATGGCATCACCGACTCAATGGATATGAGTTTGAGTAAACTCGGGAGCTGGTGATGGATAGAGAGGCCTGGCATGCTGCAGTCCATGGGGTCACAAAGAGTCGAGCTACTGAACTGAACAGAACCGAATTTTTAACAGAGGAGCCAAGAATATACAATGGGTAAAGGACAGTCTCTTTAATAAACAGTACTGGAAAATTTTGGACAGCCAGATGCTAAAGAATGAAACTAGACAACTATCTGACTGTACTCAAAAACTAACTCAATGGATTAAAGTTCTGAATGTAAAACCTGAAACCATAAGACTTCTAGAATAAACACAGTAAACTCCTTGATGTTGACCCCGGTAGTGATTTTAAAAATCTGACACCAAAAGCAACAGCAACAAAAGAAGAATAAACAAATGGGACGACATCAAACTAAAAAGCTCTGCAAACAAAGGAAACCATCAACACAATGAAAAGCAACCTACTGAATGGGGAAAACTATTGATAAAGAATATATCAGATAAGGGTATAACATCTAAAATATATAAAGACATCATACAACTCAATAGCAAAAGAATCAAAAAGCTGACTTAAAAATGGGCAAAAATCCTCAGTAGATGTTTTCCAAAGGAGATATACACAGATACATAAAATATGCTCTATATCATTAGTCACCAGGGAAGTGCAAAGCAAAACCACAGTGAGATATCACCTTGAACTTGTTAGAAGGGCTATTATCAAAAGAGAAGACAAGTGTTGGAGAGGATATGGAGAAAAGGGCGGAATGTAAATTGGGGCAGCCACTAAGAAAAAGAATGGAAGTAATTTAAAAAATTAAAAACAGAACTATGATATGATCCACTGATTCTACGTCTGAGAAAATGAAAACACAAATTAAAAAAACACACACTCCCATGTTCATTGCAGGGTTATTTACAATAGACAAGATACAAAAACAACCTAAGTGTCCATTGATGGGTAAATCAATAAAGAAATTGTGATATGTATGTGGTACACACATAGAATAGCATATTATTCAGCCACCAAAAGAAACAAAATCCTGCCATTTGGGACAAGATGGATGGACTTGAGGGCGTTATGCTAAAATGAAATATGTTAGAGAAAGGCAACTACTGTATGATCTCTCAAATATAGAATTTATATAAACATAAAATAATGTCTTAAATGCAAGATAAGCACATTGCTAGTTAATAGATACACTTTATTTAACTTATTCAATTATTTATTTAGTTTCATTTTTATTCCAGAAAGGATATAAAATGACAAACTATTTTGACATTTACCCAATGTATGATCTTAATAGCTGCCAGAGATTTTGCCAAAACTACATGCAAGAGCACCTCAGAAAACAACACAAGCATCTGACAAATTTTTGCAAAAAAAGAAAAGCAGGATAAGTCCATATCATTCTAGGTAAGAAAGCTCTGGTTAGTGATACTTAGAATGCTTCATAAGGCTCTCAGTATAGAATTTGCAAAAAGTGTCCTAGGATTCAATGTTTCCTTGTTATATTTCCAAGAGACAACTCCCCACAAACCTACACTCTTCCTGAACTCCAAAACGAGGCATCCACTTCTAGCTGACTGAGGGGCAAAATCCAACTTTGAGACTCTCTTGTTTTTCTTGGAAAGCAACTCCCCAGGACTGGGCAAGAGACTGAGATTGGGAACTCTGAAAGTTCATAGCCCAGGGAATATAGAGACGCAAAATAATATAGCCCATCAAAGTTCATTTCAAAAGAATATAATCCAATCACACACCTTCTCAAAGTGAAAGTGGGGATTTAATCATTCAAAATAAAGTTAGGTCTGTGTCTAAGTTCCTCACTTAATGGTTTTATTCTCTTTTGGTCCACAACAGTTGTTTCCTATAGTTGAGACAGGACTCTTGCAGTTCTGTTGCTTAGAAGGGATTAATTTACTGTTCAAAAAGAAGCATCTAGATATAAACATATAAACCTTTGACCCCAAAATAAATAAGAAAAACGTGATTCATACAAAAAATGAAGTAGTCTACTGTTTTCTTAACCAAAATAATACTGTCATGTCCTTGACAAAGTCAGACTTTTGGTGCACCTTATCCCAGAAAAGATTATGGTGCCCATCTCCACTACGTAACAAAGGATAAAGACAAAACATTAAATCACAAAATATTAATAGTATAAGGAAATATTACTAAGACTATTTAACTTATTTGAGTATTTCTTTAGCTCCATTTTTATCCAGAAAGGATATAAGGGTGACAAATTATTTGACATAAATAACATTAAATAACATATTATTTGTACTTTAAAATAATAAAAAATATTATTTTATTATTTAAAAAGAAACAGAAACAAGATAAAACATCTCTATTTTTTCTCAATAAAAAAACTATTTAAATGCATTTAAAAAATAGTGAGTAACAAATATTCTTCCTTCCCCAAAATGCATAGCTTTTGTTCAAATACCTGTGACTAGTTTGCTTACTAAATACGAATCTCAGAAGGCAACACTAAACACTAGTTTTTAGTTTTAAAAAACTAAAAGCCTATCTGTAGACTCCATACTACAGTATAAAGAGCTTCAAGGTCACATTTCAGAAGTTCTTCTGAATCAGCAAGGAAATGTCTCCATGTTAGACAGTCATGTCTGATGCTGGAGAAAATCCAAGCAGAGGGATGCCCCATTTGTGGGAGATTCATGCACCTGTACTTATAGGAGGATTGGATGTGATTTCCACCTTCATGTCAACAGAGGAAAACAGATTTCAAAGAGACGTTGCCTTGAAAAGATCTTGAATTTTTGTCTCTTCCCAAGTTGTTATGCAATAAACACAGAAGAAGGTGGCAATGTCCAGAGGTTGCTCACTCCCAGTGGAAAACTAGCAGTAACAAGACAGTGCTTCCACTCAAGGCAATCTTTTTCAAAAGTTTACTTTCTCTTTGTTACAACAATACAAACAGCAAAGGGATCTGACTGTTTCATTGCATATGGTAGTAAATTGAATTTGTCCATAAAGATATAGACCCTTCTTCTTATACTAAATGTGAACTTCGGAGATTTCACACTTCAGCCAACGCCAGAAAAGCAGCTGAACAGAGGCTCCTAGAGATAAATTATGCTCTAAAAATACCAAACAGGCTTATATTTATGAAAAGAGCTTATAATAATAAGTATAATTTATCCCTATTGATTGCAAAACAATAATCTTAATAAGTTATGATTTTTTCACATTTCCAATTAGAAACTATTTAATATTCCTAATGGCTTGATTTATTTCAAGGTATTACAGAACAAACTCTTGCTTTTATCAAACAGAATTCCTTCATAATCTCCACTATTAGACCAAAATATAATGATACACAAAGCAAGTTAAAATGATGGAATGCTTCTGAATCATCAAAGAAAATTTCTAATTTTATTCCACTTCATTTTGATATTTTGTATGTTTTATTA